>NC_091697.1:91136875-91437500 GCF_041296265.1 Equus caballus | reverse complement strand
ATGGCTTAGAATTAAATCATCTCTACCCAAGCTGTTGGCATTGGGTAGAATATGGTCCTTCTCTCATTCCATACTTATCATGAGATATTAAATGGGATTTCTGTGGGGCCGGCCCTGTGGCCAAGTGTTTAAGTTTGCGCACTCCGCTTCAGTGGCCCAGTGTTTCCCTGGTTCGGATCCTGGTCGTGGACATGGCACTACTCATCAAGCCATGCTGAGGTAGCATCCCACATAGCACAACCAGAAGCACTCACAACTAGAATATACAACTATGTACTGGGGGGCTTTGGGGAGAAGAAGAAAAAAACAAACAAAGAAAGATTAGCAACAGATGTTAGCTTGGGTGCCAATCTTAGGGGAAAAAAAAAGATGTTAGTAGGGTGAATGTAAAAAAAGGGGGGGGGGATTTCTGACCCCTTCAGTGTCAGACTCATAAGATACGGAGGATTTAGGGGCAGGGCACATTCTTACCAAAGTAGGTGGCAGATTAAGCTGATGCTTGCTGAGGCTTTCATGGGTTCCCCAAAGATTTTTATTTGTAGTTCTGATTATCTATGGCAAGTATTTCTCTGTTCCAGGGGCTGCTTGGACCTCTTTCCACAGTCCCTACAAATTGCTGCTGGAGTTATTCTGCCCCTCTAGGTAATATTGTTAGACAGACCTCCACATGACCACAGGCTGGCTCTTCCCCATGTACGACACATCTCATGGGAGACACTCAAACATCATGTGTTCTAGCAAACTCTGGGAGTTCAGGTCCATCTCAATGCACAGCAACTCTCTTGATCTCTTGCCTTGTCGCCAAAGCAGCATATGACTCAATCCCTGGATTTCTCAAGGAGGAGGGCAGTCAGAGCCCAGTCCGCTATGCCACTCCACCAATTGCAGGGATCATAGATACGTCTCAATGTGTCCTTGTTAAAGGGGACAGATAGCTCCTACTCTTTCCCAATTGAGGAAGTGGGACTCACACCTCTTTAGGAGCTCTCTATAAAAATACTCCTAGTTCTTGGTTATTTTCTTTGAAAAAAATCCATATATCTGTCTGGCATCTCACTTTATTATTCCACATCTATTGCATCTTGCCAACTCAGTTCAAATTTAAAAATTTACGACCAAATGTATATTTTTAAGAGAAGTAAAAAATGCTCTGGGGCTTAGGGGTGATGGGACAGATAACATCCAGTTGGGGAAATCAAGAGAAGCTTCATGGGACTGTGCTTGCATTGAAAGATGTTGACAGGTACAGATATTTATAAGTAGTGGGAACAGGCTATTTGTGCTGAACTCACTTTTTTTGTAACTTAAACTTTAAAAACCTAGATAAAACACGCATTTACATAAATCTCTAAAGCAAAAGTACTCTTGAGATTAATAGTTTATGATATAAAAAAGACCCATACAAAGAGCTGTTTTATTGCCTAGATTTATAGTACTATGCTCATTAGGTAATCTCTATACATACATAGTTGTCTGAAAACTATGATTCACTCTCATCTTTGCTCTTCGTGGGATTAGAAAAACTTAAGGGTTATTTGGAATGCATAATATCATTCTATCTCCACAGCTATAGGCTCCTTATAATGCTGGATATATTTCTGACAGTGACTAAAACAAATATTTTTTCAGTTCAGAATTTCCATTCAGTATTATTTGCATTAGACATTTTATGGCCTTAGATACCTCAATTGTACATCTTGTCCTTTTGCCTTTTTTTGTTTCTCCTTGACTTTATTTTCCACACACTAGTTCCCACTGTTGCCAACAAGATAGTGGAAACTCCTTTAGCAGTGCTTACAAGATCATATCTTCCTTCTGTCTCCAGCCTCATCTCTAACTCCAGCCTTCAGTCCCCAACAGTTCTCTTTATTTAATTTTTTCAAAGATTGGCACCTAGGCTAACAACTGTTGCCAATCTTTTTTTTTTTTGACTACTTTATTTCCCAACCCCCCCACCCCCCCACCCCCCCCACCCCCCCCACCCCCCCACCCCCGCCCCGTACACAGTTGTATATCTTAGTTGCAGGTCCTTCTAGTTGTGGGATGTGGGATGCCGCCTCAACGTGGCGTAACGAGCGGTGCCATGTCCGCGCCCAGGATCCAAACCCTGGGCCGCTGCAGCGGAGCACGCAAACTTAACCACTCGGCCACGGAGCCGGCCCCCAGTTCTCTTTTAAATATGATAATCTATTTCTAATTCCCCACAAGAAATATGTTCTTTATCTGCACTTGTTGCAACCATGATCACTTCTTTCACCCTTCACTCCTCCATCTTCAAGTTGTTTAGATGCCACCTTATCTTAGATTCTTTCCATGACTCCTTACCCTCAACATTCATATTGTATTAAGCATCCCTTTTATTTTAACAACTTTTAAAGTTTTATAGTTGGCTGTTGATCATCTGTGTCACCTAACCAGATTTTAAGTTCCTTGAAGGAAAGGAGAATGTATTGTTCATTCTGTATTCTTAGTACTAACATAATATCTACCACAAAGTCAAAGTTTAATAAACAGTGGTAGAATTAATGATTGAATTAGTTGACTAAACTACACAGACAAGAAGATAAACTTTTCTGATTTTATATAATAATATGCATTAGACATTAACTTATGATATGCATTATACATTAACTTGTGATTTTATTGCAGCATTTCTTTTTGTCGTTGGTCTACATCCCATCACTCCAATTCCAAGAAAACAGGGATGGTTTGGGATTTTAATTTTCTTTGTAGATATTTATCAATGGTTAAACAGTCTCTTAAAGAGTATGGCAAATACCATTTTTAAATATTAAAAGAGCATTAATATGAGAAGTTTATTTTAAATATTCTATTTAAAAAATTTTTTAAAGCATCTGACATCTCCCTTGACTTTATGAAAGACCAAGAAATTTGACAGAACAACAAATTTGATCTTTAAGCCCTAGAGTTTTGTAATTAAGTAATTTTATCAGAGATACTCTCAAATGTGTATACACATTGTATTATATGCATACATGTTTGTATATATGTTTATAAATATATGTCTATACACACATATATACAGAGAGGGAAGAGAAGAGAGGGGAAGAAAAGAAAGAGACTTTCTGTACACAAGCAGATTGAAAAGGATAAAGAGGCAGGAACTGACGAAACTATGAAGATGCTTATATTCTCCAGTGAATCAGGAGAGTTGCAACACCAACAATATAAAGGCCTTAAGGAAACCCCCCTGTGAGTTTCCAATAGAAAATAATAGATAGGATTTACTTCTACAGGGGAGGCTCAGAGGGAGCCATCTCAGTCTGCCCATTTCACATAGACTTTCTAATTGTGTGTTGCTCTTGAGGACTTTTATTTTCAAGATTGCATTTCCACAACTTGAAAAAAATTCTAAGATGATAAAATGAGTTTCGTTCAGCTTTTACTGAATATCCTTCCTCTTCTTTTCCCTCCTCCTAAATCTTAAGCAACTAAATCTTAAGGTTAGAGAGTTCTTTCCAATTAGGGAACCTAATGAGGATGCATATCCTCAGGGGTAAATATATTGATGTGCTAATTACGTAGTTAGATGGTAGTAATATTGATCAATGAGAAGTGCAGGAAAGTTTGTACTTTTTAAACTTCAAAAATATAAATTTTAATAATTGAATTGGGTGTATATGGGAATGGTCATTTGATTTGAAGATGTAGCCAGCACTAGGATTTCTCGTAGTTACTGACTGCTTATTTGATGCTGTGAGTATTCATGTTACTTTGATCAAGTTGCTGATTACCACTGATGTCTGTCTGAATCATTATTTCTAAGCACTTGATGTTGCCATCACATTGTTTGAAATGGTTCTTTGGTGTGCTCCTCAAAACTCTCTTCTGGCCACGCCATTGTGCTCCTTCAGCTTTAATAACCTACTGTTTTCTTTCCTTATTATATGACCCATCAAGTTCTCGAATGTCAATCAGGCACTGGTCCCACAAGCACATGCTAAATGTAAGAGGTTCAATTTTCTCCTTGTAGACTGGAAGCTACATTGATGCCTAGACCAAAAAATACCTCAGCTATTACATTAAGTGCAAGTGGCTTTTTAAATAGATTGTAGGTGTGCCAGTACCCTCTTTTCTCTACCTTTTATGTGTATGGTTACAGCACCTGAGAAACGTTAAAAGAGCAGAGGATTGTACCATAGATTTATTACAGTGATCTACCCGTCTTTTTGTACTGCGCTGACCTCATGTACTAAGTTGTTCTCCCTATAAAATAATAAGGCCTAAACTAATATCTAATTTCTGGATTCTATTATACCTAGTGCTGCACAGTGTAGCAAATGAATATTTCTAATCTTCATAAGGTATTTCTGTCATTTTGAGGTCAAATTTTACATGGTATACATTTAATATATGTATTACTTTCTTAAGTCAGCTCAGAGCTAAGCAGCAGTACATACTGTACTCAAAAAAAGACTGTTATTGTTTGCCCTTCTGATGAAAGTTCCAAAATGTATTGATTTACATTGTGCTTACCTTGCAATGTATCAACCCTATGAGATAGATTTTATTATTAACTCCACTTTATAGATATGGAAACTGAGGCATAGAGAGATTAAGTAACTTACCCAAGGTCACACTGCAAATAAGGTGAGGAGTCAAGATTAAAGTATAGGCCGTCTGACTCCAAGGCCTCACTCTTAACCATTATGATGTGCACCACATATATTCCCATAATAGGAGGTATATCCCCCATGCGTTATCAATAGTACAGTCTCTTCCTTTTACATCCTTAATATTGACTATGATGATTTGATTTGCATTATAAATTTCAACCATAATGAGAATAAGTTTCCAGAGAAATTACCTAGTATATTCATGGGATCACTTTACTGAATTAAAACTAGTCTTCTAAAGCAAATCCCATTTTCTTCTCCTTTGTGAAATGTGTCACATTACCTTCTGGGACAGCTCAGGTCCCAATTGCAATTGGTGCTCTCTAGCCCCTACATGGGGACCTTGATATTACTGTGCAAATGACACTCAAAATGTTTTAGAAACAACACAATCTCAAAAAATAGGCGTGCATTAGGCTGAATTTGTAGGCCAAGCAGTACAACTATTTTTATTAAGCTTTAATTTGATCAAAAATGCTACAACTAAAAGCATAAGCGCCAACATAGGCACTAGTGACTTGGATTTGAGCTTTTATATTCATACAAAAACAGGAAGCAAGGCCTTGGACCTCATGAGGCTGGTGAGCAAATGAAACTGAGACCTCTACTTAACCTGTAACTTCAGTGAAGTGGAGAAAATATATTTTTTTCCTTAATAATGCTTTAAAATTAAAGTATATTTTATCTAATAATATTACAGTAACACCAACATTATTTTGGTCCGTACTGGGCCGATATGTCTTTTTTACTCCTTTATTTTCAAATATACCATCATATTTTAGCTACCCTCTCTTGTGTAGTACAGTTTTTTTGTAGGCAGAATAGTGACCCTAAAGATGTCCACATCCTAATCTCAATAACCTGTGGATGTCACCTTATGTGGCAAAAGGAACTTTCCATATGTGATTGAGGTTAGGGACCTCAGGATGGAGTGATTATTATAGGTTATCTGGATGGGCCCAACCTAATCACATGATTCCTTAAAAGAAGACAACTTTTCTGGCTGTGGTCAGAGAGAAATATAACAACAGAAGAAGGGTCAGAGAGAGGCAACCTGAGGACTTGACCTGCCATTGCAAACTCTGAAGACTGAGGCAGGGGCCGTAAACCAAGAAATACAGGAAGTCTCGAAAAGCTACAAAGGCAATAAAATGTCCTAGAATCTACAGAACAGAACGCACATATCTCTATAAACACCTTGATTTTATCCCAGTGAAACTTGTGTTGGACTTATGACTTATAGAACCATACAATAATAAAATTTATTGTTTTAAGGTATATTGGTGGTAATTTATTACGGCAGTAGTAGAAAACTAACACAATGGCTATATATTGTTTATTTTATATCTCATCTGAGACCTTCAGTTTTAAACTGGAATATTTAATCTATTTACATTAATTGTAAAAAGTTATATTTAATAAATAAATAATATACCTATCATATTGTTAAATAAAATTTACTTATTTGGAAAAATGTTTTTTATTGTGAAAGTTAGTGAACCATGATACCAGTCACTCTATTCATCCATTTTAAAAAAATTTCAGCTTTACTGAGTTATAATTGACATATAAAATTGCAATTTTTATTTTCTTATAGATTTATTTTTAAACATATGTTAATCTTCACACACAAACTTATTCATTTGCTTATTTGTTTTTGTACTTTTGTTCTTTCCTGATTTCATCTGGCTTTATCAAGATTTTTATTTAATTGCATTATTTCCCTTCAATTAAATAGAAGGCAGTTATGTATTTTCTTTTTTTGTTGTTGTTTCTGTTTTTAGGAAACAAAATGATTGAATTTTTTTCAATTGTTAATTTCTTTTTATTGAAGTAATATTGGTTAATAACATTATATAAATTTCAGGTGTATATCACTATATTTCGACTTCTGTGTAGACTATATCATGTTCACCACCCAAAGTCTAGTTGCTATCCAGCACTATAAAAACTTGCCCTTTTACCCCTTCCCCCCATTTCTCGCTGGTAACAACGAAGCTATTCTATGTATTATGGGTGTGTTTGTTGTTGTTTTTCATCACATGAGTGAAATCATACAGTATTTGTCTTTGTCTGACTTGTTTCACTTAGCATAATACCCTCAAGGTCCATCGATGTTGTTGCAAATGGCATAATTTTGTCTTTTTTACGGCCAAGTAGTTTTCCATCATATATATGTATATATATATACAAAATATGATGACATATATGTATATATATATATACCACATTTTCTTTACCCATTCATCTTTTGATGGGCACTTAGGTTGTATCCAAGTCTTGGCTATTGTGAATAATGCTACAATGAATATAGGGGTGTGTATAAAGTTAGTGCTTTTGCATTTTTTGAATAAATGCCCAGAAGTAGAATAGCTTGATCATATGATAGTTCTATTCCTAATTTTTTGAGGACTCTCCATACTGTTTTCCACGTGGCTGCTCCAGTTTACATTCCCATCAGCCGTATACGAGGGTTCCCTTTTGTCCGCATCCTCTCCAGCACTTGTTATTTCTTGTCTTTTTAATAATAGCCATTCTTATGGGCACAAAGTGATATGTCATTGTGGTTTTGATTTGCATTTCCCTGACAATTAGTAATGTTGAACATCTATTCATGTGCCTGTTGTTCATCTGTAGGCCTTTGGAAAAATGTCTGTTCAGATCCTCTGCCCAATTTTTAATCAGGTTGTTTGTTTTTTTGTTGTTGAGTTGTATGAGTTCTCTATATATTTGGGATACTAACTCCTTGTCAGATATACAATTTGCAATTCTCTCAATTGGTAGATTGTCTTGTCCTATTGTTGATAATTTCCTTTGCCATGCAGAAGCTTTTTAGTTTGATGTAGTCCCATTTGTTTATTTTTTCTTTTGTTTCCCTTGCCTGAGGAGACATGATATTCAAGAAGACACTGCTAAGACCAACATCAAAGAGCATACTGCCTATGTTTTCATATGAGAGTTTTATGGTTTCAGATCTTAAATTCAAGTCTTTAATCCATTTTCAGTTAGTTTTTGTGTACGATGTATGATAATGCTCTCTTTCATTCTTTTGCATGTGGCTGTCCAGTTTTCCTAACCATTTATTGAAGAGAGTTTCCTATCTCCACTGTATATTCTTGGCTTCTTGGTCAAAAATTAGCTGTCCCTGGATGTGTGGGTTTATTTCTGGGTTCTTGATTAAGTTCCATTGATCTGTGCATTTGTTTTTCTGCCAGTGCCATGCTGTTCTGATTACTATAGATTTGTAGTATAATTTCAAATCAGAGAGTGTGCTACCTCTAGCTTCTTTCTTTTTGCACAGGATTCCTTTGTCTATTCAAGGTCTTTTGTTGTTCTATGTAAATTTTAGTGTTTTTTTCTACTTCCATGAAAAATGCCATTGGGACTTTGATTGAGATTGTGTTGAATCTAGTTTGCTTTAGGAAGTATGGACATTTAAAAACTAGGTTAATTCTTCCAATCCATGATCATGGAATATCTTTTCATTTCCTTATATCTTTTTCAATTTCTTTCAACAATGTTTCATAGTTTTCAGTGTATAGGTCTTTCAACTCCTTGGTCAAGTTTAGTCCTAGGTATTTTATTCTTTTTGTTGCAATCGTAAAAGGGATTATAGTCTTGATTTCTATTTCTGCTATCTTGTCAGTGTATAGAAATGCAACTGATTTTTGTGTGTCGATTTTGTACACTGCAACTTTATTATTTCGAATAGTTTTTTTGTGAATTCTTTAGGGTTTTCTATATATAAAGTCATGTCCTGTACAAATAGTGACAGCTTTACTTCTTCCTTTCCAATTTGGATACATTTTATTTCTGTTTCTTGCCTAATAGCTCTGTCTAGGACTTCCAATTCCATGTTGAATAAGAGTGGTGAAAATGGGAGCCTTGTCTGGTTCCTGTTCTTAGAGGGATGGCTTTCAGGTTTTCACTGAGTATGATGTTAGCTGTTGGTTTGTCATATATGGTCTTTATTATGTTGAGGTACTTTCCTTCTATACTCATTTTAGTCAGAGTTTTTATCATAAATGAACGGTGAATCTTGTCAAATGCTTTCTCTGCATCTATGAGATGATCATGTGATTTTTATTCTTCATTTTGTTAATGTGCTGTATCATGTTGATTGAATTGTTGATATTGAACTATCCTTGCATCCCTGGGATAAATCCCACTTGATCGTGGTGTATGATACTTTCAATGTATTGTTGTATTCGATTTGCTAATTTTTTGTTGAGAATTTTTACATCTATGTTCATCAGCAATATTGGCGTTTAATTTTCTTTTTTGGTGTGTTGCCCTTGTCTGTTTTTGACATCAGGGTAATGTTGGACTCATAGAATGAATTAGGAAGCAACCTCTCATCTTTAATTTTTTGGAAGACTAGAAGAAGAACAGGTATTAAATCTTCTTTAAATGTTTGGTAGAATTCACCAAGAAAGCCATTTGGTCCTGGAGTTATTTGAGGGGAGCTTTTTGATTACTGTTTCAATCTCCTTCCTAGTGATTGGTCTATTCAGATTCTCTATTTCTTTTTGATTCAGTTTTGGAATGTTATGTAATTCTAAGAATTTATCCATTTCTTCCAGATTATCCAATTTGTTGGCATATATCTTTCATAGTATTCTCTTATAATCCTTTGAATTTCTGTGGTATTTGTTATAATTTCTCCTCTCTTGTTTCTGATTTTATTTATTTGAGCCTTCTTTCTTTTCTGAGTCTAGCTAAAGGTCTGTCAATTTTGTTTATGTTTTCAAAGAACCAGTTCTTCATTTTATTGATTTTTTTGTTGCCTTTGTAGTCTCTAATTCATTTATTTCTGCTCCTATTTTTATAATTTCCTTCCTTCTATTGATTTTGGGCTTTGTTTGGTCTTCTTCTTCTAGTTCCAGAGTTATATTGTTTATTTGAGATTTTTCTTGTTTCTTGGGGTAGGCCTGTATTGCCAGAAACTTCTCTCTTAGTTCTGCTTTTGGTATGCTCTATTTTCATTTTCATTTGTCTCCAGGTAATATTTTGATTTCTCCTTTGAGTTTTTTATTGACATAATAGTTGTTCAATAGCATTTTGTTTAATTTCCATATATTTGTGACTTTTCCAGTTTTCTTCTTTAGTTGATTTCTAGTTTCCTTCATTGTGGTTGGAAAAGATGCTTGATATTAATTCAATCTTCTTAAATTTATTGAGACTTGTTTTATGACCTAATATGTGATCTATCCTGGAGACTCTTCCATGTGCTTTAGAAAATAATGCGTACTCTGCAGTTTTTGGATGGAATGCTCTGTACATATATCTGTTGTGGCCATCTGGTCTAATATGTCATTTAAGGCCAATGTTTCCTTATTGATCTTCTGTCTGGATGATGCCTTTGCTTTACGTATTTAAGTATTGCTTAAATCATACGAGTATTGCTACTCCTGCTTTTTTTGTTTTCATTGGCATGGAATATCTTTTTCCATCCCCTTACTTTCAGTTTATGAGTGTCTTTAGATCTCAAGTGTGTTTCTTGTATGCAGCCTATATATGGGTCTTGTTTTTTTATCCATTTAGCCACCCTATGTCTTTTGATTGGAGTGTTTAGTACATTTACATTTAAAGTAACTACTGATAAGTATGTGTTTATTGCCATTGTTACTCTTTTTCTAAATGAATTTGTAGTTCTTCTCCGTTCCTTTCATCTTTACTTTCTCTATTCCCTTGTGATTTGATGACTTTCTTTGTGTTATATTTGGATTCCTTTCTCTTTTTTTTTGTATATTTATTAGAAGTTTTTGATTTGTTCTTATCATGAGGTTCATATATAATAGCCTATGTAAATAGCAATCTATATTAAATTGATGGTCTTTAAGTTTGATCTTACTAAAAGCCATACACTTTTACTCTTTTTATGTTTTATGTTTTTGTTTTATGTTTTGACATCATATTTTACCTCTTTTAATTTTGTGCATGCCTTAACCTCTTATCATAGATATAGATGATTTTAGTACTTTTGTCTTTTGACCTTCATACTAGCTCAATAGGTGGTTGTTTTTAATATTAATTTATTATTTTACAAAGTCAAACATTTGTATCTTTATCCTAATTTGGAACAATGCAAACACAATAAAATGTTTTTACACTAATTAACTCAAACTCATTATTCTGGTTACTGTTTTATAGTGTTGTAAGTTCTGCCTTGGTTTAAAATGTTCTCCAAATTGTTCATTACTGTCATTATGATTATATTAGTCAATCATTATTTAAATTTTTTTCCCACAGATTTAGCAGTTTCTTTGCTTATAATTACTTCTCTCAGCTGGCTCTTTCCTTTTGGATTTTTTTTACTGAAGTCTATTCTTCAGTAATTCTAGTGTATGTTCACTCCAAAAATTCAACTGAACACAAAAGAAGGCAGTATAGAGAAAATGAGGATCAAAAGTGGTATAAGACATATGGGGAAAATAGCAAAATGGCAAAAGAGTGTTCTTTCTTATCAGTAATTACATTAAATGTAAATGAATTAAACTTCCAAATCAAAAAGCTGTGATTGAGAGAATGAATTTTTGAAAAATGATCCAACTTACATGTGGTTACATATTTGTGCAAACTCATAAAATGTAAAATGCTAAGAGTGAAGCCTAAGGTAAAGTATGGACTTTGGGTGATTATGATGTGTCAATACAAGTTCATCAAGTTTAACACATCTACCCTCCTGTGAAGGATGTTGACAATGGGGAAAGCTATGCATGGGTAGGGGCAGGGAGTATATTGTAAATCTCTGTACCTTTCTCTTGATTTTTCTGTGAACCTAAAACTGCTCTAAAGTTGACTTATAGATCTGATCTAAAGTGAGCAAATAGATTCAAAGTGAAAGGATGGAAAAATATATTCTATGCAAATGGTAGCCCAAAGAGAGTTGGAGTGGCTATGCTAATATCAGACAAAATATACTTTAATGTTAAAGCTGTTATATGAGTTAAGGAAGGACATTATATACTGATAAAAGGGTCAATCATGAACAAGGTATAAAAATTATAAGTTTTCATGCACCAAGTAACAGAGCCTCCAAGTATATGAAGTGAATATTGACAGAATTAAAAGGAGAAAAAGACAGTGCTACACTAATAGTTGGAGTATTCAATACCTCACTTTCAATAAAGGATAGAACATCTAGACAGAAAATCAATATGGAAATAGAGGACTCAAACAACACTATCAACCAACTAGACCTAGTAGATATATATAGAACACTGCAACCAACAAGTGTGGAATGTCATCATTCTCAAGTACACATGGAACATTCCCTAGAAATGAATGCATGTTAGGTCACAAAATATACATAAAGAAATCATACAACTCAATAACCAAAAAATGAACAACCAGATCAAAAACTGGGCAGAGGATTTGAACAGACAGTTTTCCAAAGAAGATATGCAGATAGCCTATAGGCACTTGAGCAGATGTTCAACATTACTAAGTATTAGGGAAATGCAAATCAAAACTACAATGAGCTATCACTTTACACCAGTCAGAATGGCTATAATTAACATGACAAGAAACAACAAATATTGCAGAGGATGTGGAGAAAAGGAAACCCTCATACATTGCTGATGGGAATGCAAACTGGTGCAACCACTATGAAAAACAATATGGAGGTTTCTCAAAAAGTTAAAAGTAGAAATACCGTATGATTCAGCTATTACACAACTGGGTATTTATCCAAAGAACATAAAGTCACTAATTCTAAAAGATAATGCACCCCTATATTCATTGTAGCATTATTCACAATAGCCAAGACATGGAAGCAACCCAAGTACCCATCAGTGGCTAAATGGATAAAGAAGATGTAGTGCATATATATATACAATGTAATACTACTCAGCCATAAAAACGACAAAATTGTGCCATTTGCAACATCATGGATGGATCTGGAGGGTACTATGCTAAGTGAAATAAGACAGAGAAAGACAAATACTGTATGATTTCACTAATATGTGTAATATAAACAAACAAACAAACACATAGATAAAGAGAACAGATTGGTGGTTACCAGAGGGGTAGAGGATTGGGTGAGGGCAAAAGAGGTAAAGGGGCACGTATATATGGTGATGGATAAAAACTCGACTATTGGTGGTGAACACAATGCAGTCTACATGGAAGCTGAAACATAACAATGTACACTTGAAATTTACACAATGCTACAAGCCAGTATAACCTCAGTAAAATAATTTTTAAAAAAAGATTGAATTCATGCAAAGTATTTTCTCCCACAACAATGGAATGAAGCCAGAAATTATATCAGAAGGAAAACTGGAAAATCAACAAATATGTGGAAATTAACATACTGACTAACAGCAAATGGGTCAAAGAGAAAACAATAAGAGAAATTATAACATACCCTACAATATGAAACAAATATCATTTAATAAAAACGAAAACATATCAAATTTTAGAGGCTGCAGTAAAAGCAGTACTCACATAAATATACAGTTGCAAACATCTACATTCAAAGAGAAGAAAAAGCTCAAATCCATAACCTAATTACACCTTGAGGAACTAGAAAACTAAATCCGAATCTAGCAGAAGACAGGAAATAATAAAGATCAGAGTGGAGATAAGTGAAATAGAGAACAGAGAAACAATGGAAGAAAATCAATGGAAACAATAAATAAAAATCAATGAAAGCAAAAGGTGTTCCTTTGAAAAGATTAAAAAAAATTGGCAAACCTTTAGCTAGACTCACAGGGAAAAAAGAGAAATTGAAAATAACTAAAATCAAAAAGTGAGGACGTTACTAATAACTTCACATACACAAAAAGTTTTATAAAAGAACATTATGAATAAATGTATGCCAATAAACTAGAGAATCAAGATGAAATGGATAAATTCCTACAAACATAAAAATTATCTAAACCGATTCAAGAAAAAATAAAAAATCTCAACAGACCCATAACAAGAAATTAAATCAGTATTCAAAATCTCCCAAGAAAGAAAAGTCCAGGGTCGGATGGCTTTACTGATGCATTCTATAAAACATTTAAAAAATAATTAATATCAATCCTTCCAAAACTCCCTAATACAGAATAGGAAGGAACACTTCTGAACTCATTTTATGAGGCCAGCATTACCTTTTACCAATGCCAGATAAAAATACGACACAAAAAGAAATTTACTGAATAATAATCCTTATTAATATAAATGCAAAACTCCTTCACAAAATACTGACAAATCAATTCCAAAAGCATATTAAAGGTTTATACATCACAACGAAGTGGGATTTATCCAAGGAATGGAAGGGTGGTTCAACAAAAGAAAATTTATCAACATAAAACCAGTTTAAAAGAATGAAGAAAAAAATCATATGATCATTTCAATTGATGCAGAAAAAGATGTATCAAAATTCAACACCCTTTCATAATTAAGAAAAAAGAAAAACAAGAGACTAGAAATTAAAGGGAATTTTCTTCATATGATAAAGGGCATTTATAAAAACCCATGGCTAATATCATGCTCAGTGGTGAAATACTGAAAGCTTTCCTCTTATGATCAGGAACAAGACAAAGATGCATGCTTTCACCACTGCTATTTAAATATTTTACTGGAAGTTCTAGCCAATCAATTAGTCAAGAAAAAGAAATGAAAGGCTTCCAAATTGCAAAGGAAGAGGTAAATCTGGCTCTATTCACAGATGACATGATCCTATATCTAGAATAAAAAAAAAAAATCCACAAGACTGTTAGTAAAGCCTATAAATGAATTTAGCAAAGTTGCACGTTACAGGATCAACACAAAAATCAGCTGTATTTCACTAGTAATGAACAGTCCAAAAAGGGAATTAAGAAAGCAATCCCACTTACAATAGCATAGAAAAGATTAAAATAACTAGGAATAAATTTAACCAAGGAGGTGACAGCCTTGTATACTGAAAACTATAAAACGTTAATGAAAAAAATTTTAAGAGACCTAAATAAATGGAAAGACATCTCGCATTCAGGGATTATAAGTTAATATAGTTAAAATGTCAATACTATCTAAAGCAATCTATAGATTCAACACAATTCCTATCAAAATTCCAACAGCCGTTTTTGCAGAAATAGAAAATTTGATCCTCAAATTCATATGACGTTTCAAGGAGCCCTGAATAGACAAAACTTTCTTCAAAAAGAACAAAGTTGGAGGACTTGTACTTCCTAACTTCAAAACTTACAACAAAGCTATAGGAATCATAGCATTGTGGTATTGGCACAAGGAGAGACATATAGGCCAATGGAACATAACTGAGAGTTTATAAATAAACCCATATGTCTATGGCCAGTTGATTTTCAACAAAGGTACCAAGCCCATTCAATAGGGAAAGAATAGTTAATTAACAAATCGTGCTAAAATAACTGGAATTTTCACATGCAAACAGAATAAAGTTGGATGTCTACCTCACAGCCTAAACAAGAATTAACTTAATATGGATCCACGCTCTAAACATAAGAGTTAAAACCATAAAATTCTTAGAGAAAGTTGTATAAGCAAATCTTCATGACCTTTGATTTGGCAATCAGTTCTTAGATATGATACCAAAGGCATGAGCAACCAAAAGCATGAGCAACAAAGAGGAAATAGATAAAGTGGACTCCATCTTAATTAATAACTATTGTTTTAAAAACTTTCGTTCATCAAAGAACATTACCAAACAAATGAAAAAGCAACCTACAGAATGGGATAAAATATTTGAAAGTTATATATATATATTATATTATATTATATATATATATATAATAAGTGTTAATATCCAGAATATATTTTAAAACCTCCTATAACTCAGTAAAAAAAAAGAAAGCCCAATTAAAAAATGGGCAAAAGGCTTTCATAGATTTCTTTCCAAAAATTTATACATGGATGGCCAATTAGCACACGAAAAGACGCTCAGCATCATTAGTCATTAGGGAAATGCAAATCAAAACCACAAAGAGATAACACTTCACACTTACAAGGATGGCTATGATTTTTTTTAAAAAAATCAAAATAAATGCTGGTGGAGATGAAGAGAAATTGGCACCCTTGTACATTGTTGGTAGAAAAGTAAAATGGTGCAGCCATGGTGGAAAACAGTGTAACAATTCCTCAAAAAGATAAACATAATTATCATATGATCCAGCAATTCCACTCCTACGTATATACCCCAAATAATTGAAAACAGGGATTCAAACAAGGTACTTTTATGCTGATGCTCATTATAAATTATTCATTATAGCCAAACAGTAGAAATAACAAAAATGTTCATCAACAGATGATGAATAAAGAAATAATATGGTATATATATACAATAGAATGTTATTCAATCTTAAAAACGGATGCAGTTTTTATACATGATATAACATAGATGAAACTTGAAAACATTATACTAAGTAAAATAAGCCAGACATCAGAGGACAAATACTGTATCATCCCACTTATATGAAATATCTAAAATAGGCAAATGCATAGACATAGAAAGTAGATTTGAAGTTACCAGAGACTGGGGATAGAGACGAATGGGGAATTATTACTTAATGGGTACAGAGTTTCTGTTCTGGATGATAAAATTTTAAAAATAGATAGTGGTGATGGTTGCACATTATTCTGAATGTAATTAATGCCACTGAATTGTCCACTTAAAATGGTTAAAATGCAAAATTGTATATTATATTTTACCACAATAAAAATATTTAAAATATAATGTCATACACACACAAATATGCTAGTATACATATGAAACAATTCCTACTGGATAGAGAAGAAACTTCTAAGGAGTGGGCAAGGGGAATTGGGGTGTCAAGTGGACTTTAATTTTTGCTCTATGATTTCTGAACTATTTTATATAAAGAAAATCCTACATTTGTAATTTAAAAATATAAATTGTTTTTTAATTTGTATATTTAATAATTCTGTGAACCACAATATGGGTCAGTTAGTATTCTTATACCATGAATTTAATGATAACGAAAATGGAGTCAAAATAAAGCTTGACAGGGGCTGGCCCCGTGGCCGAGTGGTTAAGTTCGCGGGCTCCGCTGCAGGCGGCCCAGTGTTTCGTTGGTTCGAATCCTGGGCGCGGACATGGCACTGCTCATCAGACCACGCTGAGGCAGCGTCCCACATGCCACAACTAGAAGGACCCACAAGGAAGAATACACAACTATGTACCGGGGGGCTTTGGGGAGAAAAAGGAAAAAATAAAATCTTCAAAAAAAAAAAAATGTAGTCCTATTTAAAAAAAAAATAAAAAAATAAAGCTTGACAAAATTTTTGTGATCATAGCATAGATAATGAATGTGCTCCATTTCTACAAAATCATCTTATCTTTTATTGTACTTTTCTATTTATTAATATGTGGTCTTTATTATAATCAACATGTATTCACTTATTCAATGTTTACTGAGCATGTACTGAATGCCAAGTCCTCAGTTGGCAATTTTCACATCTGGTACCTCATTAAGAAGAATAAATTGGATATATATATTCAAAACTAGATTTCTTCCCAAACACCACTTGACTCTTCCATTCATTGACTCAAGTATTAGAACTAAATCATTTGCTAGATCATACAAGTTTTGGATAAAACTGACATCTTCAAACTTATTCAGAATGACAAGAGGAAATGCTAGTAATTTGTATTGATTTGCGACTTACTGAAGGAGTAATGGAACTTAAGGCACATTGTTCAGGAGACAATAAATCTCCACTTTGAAACAGTCTTGTACTTGTTCTCAAAAGATACAGGGAGATTAAGTTACTTATCACCAATACTTGCACACACAGAATAGAGTCTAGGAAAAATGATTTCTAGTTTAGTTCTCCATTCACATAATAAGGTCTATTGTTAGAGTCAAGACTCTTAAAAATGAATAATGGAGCACAAACAGAAGGACCTACAGCTAGAATATACAGCTGTGCGCTGGGGGGCTTTGGGGAGAAGAAGAAGAAAAGAAAAAAAAAGAAGATTGGCAACAGATGTTAGCTCAGGTGCCAATCTCTAAAAAAAACAAAAAGAAGAATGGAGTATTAATTCCAGAATAAAATTTATGAAACCTAGTTTGATGCTCTTTCTTACAGATGAGGAAGCACAGATTCCGAGAGGGCAGGGTTGGACTAGAACAGCAGCCTCCTGAAGGCCGAATGAGGCTCTCAGTTTGGATGTAGGAACCATGCTGATTTGCCAGTCTTCACTCACTTTTATTACTTCCCTGTGAACGTGTTCCTCACAAAGGAAGACAGACACAGCAAAGCTACATGAGGTAGGATTACCATAAGAAACCTATGATTAGGCTTTTTTTTCTTTACAGGACCAAAGCTTCATGCACAGTCTCTCCTGAGACATAGAACATACATCCAAAAAAAGTTAACCGTTTTAAACGTCTACAGCATCTATCCATACCACGCTTTGTTGTTTCGAACAAAAACCATGTTTGCGTTCAGTTGTCTCCTCTGTTTTCTTACGGGCAACTAGATTTTTGGATTCAGGTTACTCCAGTTTCCCTTATTATTAGGCACAAAATTAAATTTAATGTGCAGAAAAAAAAGACTAATTTGGGTTTTACTATGAAAAATGTTAATTCAAATAATGCTGTTATTTCTTTAACTGTTATTCAAATAGTTACATGAAAGGCGGGGAGCCAGGGCCTGACACATTGCTCTGACTTCACACAATCACACAGCATGGATCTAGGGGCTGGTTTTAAAGTGAAGAACTCCTGTGACAGCTAAATGCCAAGGCTGTGGTTTTGAAAATATAAAACCATTATTTTGTTTCTTTATCCCCTTTCCCACTATTATATCTGCTGCTCTCCTGCCCAATTTACAAGACTCAAGGCCTCAAAGACACAGTGCAACAAAAAATGGCCTAAACTAATAGTGATTTTCATTATTCATATTTTATAAGGCAAAATTTAGCTGACGCAATTGTGTAGTGACTATAGCAAGAGGTGAATAAACAAACATAATTAAATTTGCTTTTATGTGTGGCCATCTCTAATAATATTATTCTCCATGGATTTTTTTTTCAGGTGGAGCCTAAAAGCGCCAACTGAGGAGAAAAGATTTTCAGTGTCAGTGAAGTTAAAACATGTCAGCAGCAGTTCCGACTGTGAATATTGTCTCACATGAAAGAAAGGATGGATTGAATTCATATCTGAAACAAGACAAGATTTTCCATCTGACCTCATTAGGTGTTCCTCTGGAGTGCATCCCTGGGTTTCTGCCGGAACTGAAATGTGTTGTGCGGAAACCAAACGTAAAACAGCTCAGGACTGCCATAACGGACGTGTCTTAATAGGATGGGGTATTTATTGTTTTGCCGCCTTCATTTCTTAACTCTAAAAGTCATACTGATGCGCTGGATACCTTCGTTAAAGCAATCCCCTTAAGTGAAGGCGTGTACTAATGAAAGGATTTACACCGCACAGCTGGAAGCGAAGATGAAGTAGCATTACTCTATATCACAGAGATTTTTATATGGAGGATTTCCTATGGAAAGATTTTTAGAAACTGGATTGTTGTATCCTTATAAATAATTAAACTTGCAAATTTTCATTGTTACAACACAGCCGGTTTCCTTTTCTGTGAGCATGGGTAATCGATTCAAGAATATATTGCTTTAAAGGGATTTATAGCATTTTTCATTGTTCTTGATCGTACTAGAAAATTATTCAGAGGTCAGAAATAATAGGAAACTTTCCCCTAGATTAACCTCATACTGCACAGAGAGATTTTCTATATGACATCATATCATAAAGAAAGGCATCTTGATTTTCAGTTTTACTAGTATGAAGGCTTGTATGTATATATGTGTATATATTTGCATATATCATACTAATGGATAAAGAAACAAGCCGTTGTTTATACTATTGCTGTATTTATGTATGTTTATAAATACACACAATAAGATGTTATTTTTCAAAATATAGCAATGTAGGGAAAATATTAGTTAGAACTCCAAAATCTACTACCATTAAAATGTTTCCATAACCTCTGAGCTATTCTGTAAGTTAATTATCATACTTAAGAATGAATCACTGGCAGTAAATTATTCAAAAGAGGTCATTACATAGATGTCTCTCTATATAGATATAGATTTAGAGATAATATAGATATAGTAAGATGCACTATTTTGAGGAAATTATTATCAATCTTCCATATTTGTTTATACTTAATAATTTGACATACACTTGATATTTTCAGTTGCTATGGCAACACCTTGTTAAATCAATGTTCTGTACTGTATATTTTATAAAACAGTAAATACCAAACTATAGAATCTAATAAATAGGTTAACTTGAAGAAGTTTTGAAGCTTAATGGAATCATTCGGTCAA
This sequence comes from Equus caballus, assembly GCF_041296265.1. Taxonomy (NCBI): domain Eukaryota; kingdom Metazoa; phylum Chordata; class Mammalia; order Perissodactyla; family Equidae; genus Equus; species Equus caballus. The sequence continues at coordinate 91,417,547 of NC_091697.1, read as the reverse complement.
TATGCTCAGCACGGACTCAAACTTTCTGGCACACAATGAACCCTTTTAATTTACTACCTGAGAAGGATTAATCTTTTGGAAACTGAAGGGTCATGTGATCTGTGACAGCTTTACTTTGTGAGAAAATAAATAGTTCATTCAAAACGCAGACATTTATGAAATGTATACTGCGTCGCAGGCATTTTGTCTAAGGCCGGAAATGCGGAGATTAAGTTGAGGTCCCTCCATTCAAGAGGCCACCTATCAAATGTGGAGTTCACTGCCAGGTGTGGAGCTATTGGGAGAAACGAAACTAAAAATTTACGTATGTGATAGTCCACCTTCTAAGAAGTGGTGCTCAATCCCCCCCTTTGAAACATAGTGACTCCTGTCCAAATAAAAGGATAAGGAGAGAGAAAAATAGGAACTGTGCAGTGGAGAAACCTGGCAAAGACGACCTTCACCAGACAATGGAGGCTAACACGGTCAGTGATGCCCTGGGCATAGCATGTCCCCCTGACACGTGAAGCCTTCTCTGGTATTCTTTCTAAAAATTTATAACCCCAGATTAGTCTGAGAAAAACCCCGGGTAATCCTGGATTGGATGGCAGTTCTACAGGATACCTGGTCAGTACTCCTCAAGACGGTCAAGGTTATGCCAAACAAGAAAAGATGAGACTTTCACACACCAGAGGAGACTGGAGAACCATAACTAAATGCAATGTGGTTCCCTGGATTGGATCTGGAACAGAAAGAGGACGTTCAGGAAAAACTTGGGAAATGCAAATAAAGTCTATAGATCAGTGAAAAATTAAAATGGTTTACATAGAACTTTAAAATCTAACAAACAGGTTTATTATAATTGGAAAGAGGAACTGTAATTTCATCAACAGCAAATCAATTATTAACTATCTAGTGGTCAAGAATGAAGGAAATTCAATATTCCACGTAGCCAGGCAAATGTCACACAGTCAGTATAGGGTCACAGTTTGCAACGTGTGAGTCCATAATTAAGGATCTTGAAACATCCCCGGCCAGTGGTTTGCCAACTGTTTCTGCGGAACACTAGAAACTTCTGAGGGCAGCGCAGATCAGTAAGGAGACCTGGCATTAGCCACGTGCCTGTCTCCAATTCAACTACACTATTGTAGTCACAAAATATTTTACCTCACAAGAAGGATCCATGACTTAGAACAAAACAGAAGAAAATCAATAAGAAAACCAGTAACTGATAGTCAGAGAAGTGCTTATCAATCTTCAATGATTATATGAATCACAGAGCAGCTCATTAAAAGTCGATTCTGATTCAACAGATCTGGGATGGGGTCCGAGATTCTGCATTTCTAACAAGTGAGGCCCTTCCGGGTGATGAGAACACTGCTTGTCAGAGAACAATACTTGAAGCAGGAGGGATCTAGATCAAAAATTCAACTCTCTCTTCCAAAATTTCACAGAGGAAAGTGCTATTATTTTTTAATGGGTTTTGTGATTTTATGATGTCAACACATAACAATCCTGTATAGTTAGCTAGTTTTTGACCGGAAAAATTATGAAAATGGAGTTTTTTGAGCTGCAATCCTACCCGTTCTTAATCTCTCAGAAGCCCTGATCTCTCTATTTCTCATAACAACCCCAGAACCTTGATCTGATCCAGACAACTCCCCTAAACCATCCGCTCATCCATCTCATTCAAAACCAGTCATTTCAGCAATGAAACTGGACCCAACTGAGACGTTTCCATGCCAATTACACTTTATCATATCCCATGCCAAGCCTAGTCTCAGGCAGTACTATCAACTAAATTTTTATAGAAAAAGAGAGGAAAGTGAATGTTTGGGATTTTTACAAACTCATTCTTTTGTATTTCATCTGGGCATTGGCCTCCCATTTTAAAAATGTACTTCATGTTGACTCTTATTACATTCTCCATGGGGTTGTTCCAAGCCTTCTGCACCCTCAAAGGCCAAGTTTTATCCCAAAACATTTAGCACTCCGTCTTGTTTTCTGCTTTCCAAGGTTGAGATTCCTGAGCTTGAAATATCTTTCCCTCAATCCTGATACTCCCTCAAACTATTGCAACATACATTTCCTTCAGAACCATATAGACAACCAATCTGTTTGAGTGGATATCACTACTTGTCCTTGACTGAAATTACTCTCCAGAAGGTCACCAAGGACCACCGGCCAATTCCAAGGGCATTTTTCTTTGCTTAATTCAGCATCTCATACCATGAGATAGCTGCTTTAGAAATACTTTTGGGCCTCTTCAATTTCAGATTGTTTTTCCAGCTTCTATTCAGTTCTTTTACACCTGCTTTGCTGACTTTTTTTACTTTTACTGTAAAGACAGTAATATGTAAAAGTTATATTTCGCCTCTAGAATCTAAGATTTGTTTTGAATCTTAGTTCTACCATTTTCTAGCTTTATGATTTTGAGCAAGTTGCTTCACTTCTGGACGTTAAATGTTTTTATCTGTAAAATTGTGATAACAATGACTTCTGTCTCATATGATTGCTTTATGGATTAAATGAGTTAATATATGTAAAATACCTAGAACAATGCCTGACGGACAGTAAGTGCTAGATAAATGTCAATTAGTCCTATTACCTACCTGCGGTCCTTCTTTTGGATAGTTTATATGCCCTCATTTCATCAGCCATCTGCATAGAGATGTCTCACATCTATATGTATTTCTAACTCAGAGTTTATCAATATCACCACTATTGATATTTGGAGCTGGACAATTCTTTATTGTGAAGAGCTGTCCTATACATTGCAGGATGGTTAGTAATGTTTCTAGCTTTTAGTCAGTAGATGCCAGTAGCGACCCTGAGCTGTAATACAAAAATTGTTTCTAGACATTGTCAAATGTCCCCTGGGGGCTAAAATCACCCCTACTTGAGAACCGCTGTTCTGATCCCTTTCTGTCTAAGGATTTCTTTGTATGGATGTCTCTTTGGTGCCTCAACATTTGTCCAAAGGTGAATTTACCACGTTCTCCCTAGACACATTTTACATATTGTCTTACCTACTTCTTGTGCTAAATAGGCAATCCCAATATTTTTGCTATTTATCCCTCTGACGTTTCCAGAATTGGTCCCTCATTCTTTCAACAGAGTTTTGCTGATAGCCACTCAGTGGTAGACACACTCTAGTGACAACAAGACAAAGATTCAGTTATCACGGACCTTATATTCTAGTAAAGAAAATAGGTAACAAGTAAGTAAACAGATCAATAAAAGGTATGCTTTCGAGTAGTGCCATGTGCCATGAAGAAAATAAAGCAGGATAAGGGGATAGAAGATGATTGAAAGATGGCATTTTAATTAGGGTATTAGTAACATGTTGGAGAAGGTAACATTCTAGCTCCTTCTATGAAGAGCCTATTCATGCAAAAATCTGGAGAGGGCAGCAGCATAAATAAAAGCCTTGAAGTGGCAATGAACTCCGCACTTATGAGAAAGAGTAACAAGGTCAGGGTTTTGGAGGTTATTCAATATGTGGGGTGTTTATTTTTCCGGTTGGATTTAAAGGGAAAGACAGGAACCAGATTCTAAAATAAATGTACAAGCAAAATATCCTACACGTCACTAAAAATGAAAAGAGCTTGAGATAGACCCAAGGTGATGAAATTTTAGAAAGCTAATGACATTTTGATTTATTTGCTTTTCATATTTTTAGTTATTTTGATTTCTAGCTGACGATAAAACTTAACTATGCATTGTGTTGGGATTGTGTATAAAATATGAGGATATTTTAACCAAATATATTCATGTATTTTATAAAAATGTTCCATTTATAGAAGTTATATTCAACTTCTAGTTTAGAAGGAGGCCAATATCCATGTTAAGTTTATGAAATTTAGACAGTTCTGTAAATATACATCCCAAGATATTTCAAAAGCATTTGAAAGACAGCCTCATATAATTGTGACAGTCTTAGAATTCCCCTGAAAAACATACAAGTTTTAGTCTAATACCATTGAAAGTAGCTTTAAAAATTCAAACTATAAGACCAGAGAAATGATTTCAACATAGCAATTACACACGATGCTGACGTTCTGTCAGTGCTTCAATGTGTAACATACTTTTTAAAATGAGTATAGTCTAAAAAATTAGCTCTGAGTGTTAGCAGCGCCTGAAACAACAGCTGAAATTAAGGGTAGCTTGATGTTTTGCCTTCAAAACTTATCTTTTGCCTCCTCCAAACTCTCCTTGCCCCCTGTTTTAAGAATTTTTTGTTTTTTTTAGCTTGAAGAAGATTGTCCCTGAGCTACCATCTGTGACAATCTTCCTCGAGTTTATATATGGGACACTGCCACAGCATGGCTTGATGAGCCGTGAGTAGGTCCACACCAGGATCCAAACTCTGGGCCACTGAAGCAGAGTGCACAAACTCAGCCATTATGCCACCAGGCCAGCCCCACCCCTTTTTAAGAATTTATTATTCAAAAGCTAAAACTTCTTGCCTTTGGGCAAAAATATGATTTAACAAAAACTGCCTAGGATAAATTTTGTTAAACCATTTTGTTTCTTTCTGTATTTTGTGGTTGTTATTTTGTTACCTTTGCTTTTTAGACTTGGGATGTAATCAGAGTTATGTGTGCTCAATTCTTACAGATGAAGGGGTGAATTAAGGACAGAGTGGCAGACCTAATTTAGCAATCTCCTCCTTTTGTATACTTAAAGCAAATCCTTAACTCAACTCTAACATAGATTTTTATTTACAGATGCCCTCATTAGCCCTCTTGCGGTGGAGACAGATACTTCCTTTTGCTTCTATTTGTCCCCACCAGATTAAATTACTTGCATTACATCTCCACCAGAGCTAGTGCTGTGTGGCAAAACAACACTGGTGGGGAGTGAATGGTTATCAAGAGAAAGTTTACTTGCAGTGTTAAGAATTAATTTAGCTGAATTGGTGCGGTGAAAGTGGTAAACACAATCCCCTCACTGCTGTTTGTCGGGGTGTGTTATATCACCCTGGATTGCTTTGTCAATAATCTGCCTGGCCTGCAAGCTAAAAATCTAAGATTGCTTGGATGACTGACAGGCTGGAGATAGCTGATAATTCTAAGGAATTGGAGGTGTAAAATCTTTAAGGACCATGTCTACAGGATAAATGCCAGGGTATCTCCACATCACTCTGTACTTACAAAGGCAACAGCATTGTTAATGGCAGCCTGTCTGTCCATCAAGTTTGCAACCGGCGGATTTATCCCTCTTTCACTCCTTATCTTTCTTTGCTGTGTTTATTTCGAAACCAGCTGCAGAATAAATTGCCTCTTGTCTTCACCTCCTACACTGAGTACAATGATATGTTCTGTAAAGCTTAAAATCATGGTGTTTTTCAAGCACTCCTTTTTCAGCACACGGACTTCTAATTTTGTTTGTTTATGAATATGTATTGTGTTTTTTTCTCCTGTGGGGGCTTTTAGTAGAGCACCAAAAATGACTATTTACTTGGTGAGTGAGTGTTCAGGATCTAGAGAAAGGTGTGTGTGTGATATTTCATAGAGAAGAAATAAATAGAATTAAGATAAACATTTTGTTATTGTTTTGAATAATTCATTAGATCTGCTCTGTTTTAATCCAATAATCTAAATTAATAACAACCAAATAGTTTGAGAAAATATATTTCTATTAAACAATTTTTCACAATTTAAGAACTTTAAAGTACCCGTCCCCTCATGTACCTTTGCCCATTTGCACTTTTCTAACTTACAACTGGGAGGAAAGAAGATGATTGTGGCTGGGTAGATTCAAAGATCAGAATTAGCGTTTATATCAAATGTCCAAGTTCTACGGCAGCCCAAACCCTCCCGTGCTGGTGGTGGGAATATAATCTGAGGCAATTGCTTTGAAAACTTTTGGCTAAGGCTACTGAAGATGATTATATATATACTTTATGAACCAACAGCTCCTCTCCCAAAGATAGATGGGTATACGTTCTCCAAAAGACTTGTGAAAGAACGTGCACAAACATTTACAAAAGCCGAACAATGCTCATAAAATACACATGCAAGGTATATAGATAAAACATGCACAAACACTATTTTTAATATGAGTAAAATAAAAACAAAGTGTTGACCAATACTAGAATAGATAAATAAATTGTACTATATATTCATCCAATGGAATACTCTATGACGATGAAAGTGAAGAAACTGCAGCTATACATGACACATGGATCTCACAAACATAATATTGATCCAGAGAAAACAGACACATACCCTCAATGATTCTGTTCACATAAAGCTCAAACCTAGCCATAACTAATGAGCTAGAGGTGACCCTTGGGGCATGAGTTGGGCATGAAGAGGCCTCTGAGATTCTGATAATGTTGTTTCTTCATATTAGTGCTGGTTATATGCTGAGTTTGTTTATTTGCTGGGTTAAAAATGATTAGCTTTTCTGCATCTGTGTTAATAGTTAAAAAAGTTTAACATTAAAAATGCGTCCATATTTTCGGCTAGTGTTTGCAACTACATACTAAACTGTAATTATCAGGCATCCCCTCCATTCTCTCCAAATGGTATTTTTTGGTTATTTGCAGAGGGAGACAAAGGTAAGAAAAAAGGGAAAGAGGGCTTTAGATGAAAGTGATCATCTGTGAAAGGTATACATATACCAAACTGAGCTGAGTAACAAAGTGTTCTCTGATTATTAAGCCATGGATATTTAGCCATACACACACACTCATCTGAGTACATACAAATGAACATTGTGGCCTCAGTATTGGTAAGTAATAAAGACAAACACTTAGGCATTTTGCAGCACAAAAGTTCTTGAATGTTGCTAATTATCTGAACAGTAAGAGGCGGTCATTTTTATTTGGACTGGATATTATATGCAATGTCAGAAACCTCATTCATTCATTCATTTACAAAATCTTTTTGCAGACATATACTTCTGAGCTGAGTATTGTGCTAGGACCAAGAACATGGAAGCAGCAGAATCTTTGCCTTTCTGTGGAATACAGTGACCTTTTTTTCTTCAATAAACTTGTCAGCTGTTTAATACCTATCAGTATTTTAAGTGCTATTCCAGCATGTTCTATCGATTGCAGTATCTGACTCAAGAAGTTGACCAATGGTTTACTTCCACTGCTGAAGTATGACTCTGAAGAGGTGCTTTAGCCATCTTGGGCTGCTGTAACAAAATTCCATAAACTGGGTGACTTAAACAACAGACATTTATTTCTCAGAGTTCTAGAGGCTGACAAGTCCAAGATCAAGATGCTGGCTGATTTGGGTCCTGGTGAGAGGCCTCCTCCTGGCTGCTTGTATCCTCACACAGCAGAGAGAGAGAACTAGCTGTCTGATCTCTGCTTCTGAGGGCACTAATCCTATCATGAGGACCTTACTCTAATGATCTCATCTAAACCTATCACCTCTGCTGGCCCCACCTCAAAATACTATCACTTTGAGGGTTAGGGTTTCAACTTATGAATTTTAGGGGGCCACAGAAATTTAGTCTGTAATAAGATGCAAAATTTGGCAGCCACATATTTTAAATGAAATGTCTTCCTCTGTCTGTGGTTCCTGCTTTTATGTTACTACCATCCCCCTTCCTTGCTTTTTCATCTTCAACAATGACATTAAAAAATAGTAAAGAATATATTCGCGAATTCTCATTCGTTTTATACCTGTGACAGTAATTAAGCAGGCAAATTCATTACTATCATTACCACTAGACTTTTCTCATTACCACTGCTTTGATATAAAATAAATGAACAATTAGAGTAGAAATCTATTATCAAAATGGTCTTGTATGTAAAAAATGATTTTATTCCTCAGAACGATGTCATCCGAAATTGTCAGGTTAACTGGAAGATGCAGTTTCTGGACTCTAAAATTTGATTTGATTAATTTTCAGCTAATATTTTGTTATAAAAAACTGAGATATCATTACAAATCTCTGTTGCTGTGAAAGTTTTATCAACTGTTTTTTAACGTGGAAATGTTTTAGGAACATTTACTCTTTCTACTTTGTCTTGAACAAACTTCTTTTTCTAGTTGAGCTATATTTATAGCAATGCAAAGTTAGATTTCCCTATGACTCTTTCTAGTACTGGTAACTAATTCTACCTCATCATTAAGCCAGTCATACTTATTTAATATACCTTAGTATCTTAAATAAAGTTTGACTGCATCTCATCAATGCCAAATTTTTTAAAAGTCTGGAATCTTTGGACTGTATAGCTTTAAACATTCAAGTGTTAGAAAGGTGAAAACTTTGATTTGCATCTGTCTATCTGTTGTGGTATATAACCAGAGCAGATCTGAAGCAAAACTTTTATTCACAAAAGTTCTCTATCTTTGATCTGAATTATTTCACAAACCATGTTGTAGCAGGTCTCTGTCTATAGACTGAACAATGTGAAGACAGTGATTGGACTTTGAGCAAACTGTAGAGTGTCTCAGGACGCTGTCATCACCATGAGTACACAATAGTAATTTCAAAGCAGTGGCCCAGGAAGATACAACAAGTTGGATGTAGGTGGCATTCTAAATAAAACTAATTTGTTATCTCCAACATTCTTATGAATGCCCACAGGTCATAATGGCTGGTAAGGCTTCATAAAGAACGTGGAAGGGCATTCTAAGTGAGAGAACACAATACACGTATGCGTGGAAATGAGAGACGTGTCCAGGGAACTTAGATTAGACCAATTTGGCAAAGAAATAGAGCTAATTTAAAAGAGAGTGAGAGAAAAGAAAAGATAGGTTGAGAAGAGATTAGTCTTAGAATAAATACATTTTGCTAGAGGGAAACTTCTGAAAATATTTCAGCACAAATGCGACCTGAGAAAAAAAATGGCATTTTCAGATGTTCAGCTAACAACATTCAACAAGTAGAACGAACTAATGAAAGAAAACATGAGCAGAAGGAGGACTCTTAAGTAGCTATTGCTATACTTAGGACTAAAGGTGTGAATATCTGGACATGGCCAGAGCTATATTCGTGTTAGTTGAAGACTGAAGAAAATGTAAGACATGATGAATAAATGTAAGACTAAATCTTGTTGACTCGTACGTGTCAGGAATAATTTTTTAAAATATTTATTGTAAGAACTAGGCAAAGTGATATATACCATTGGGCGTACCATAAAATATATAAGAAATATGTACTTTTTGTACTTTCACTATATTGAAAATTTTTCAATCTATATAGTTTATGATTCACAAAACTTTTTAACCATATATAACTATTTCATAATAATATTGTAAATAAGTTCCCACTTGAACGGACTCTAAGACGGATATCCATAAACAAATATAGCCAAATCTCTCCCATAACAAATAGCATTGCAGTGACCTTGAGCAAGTTTATCTCTTTAAGCCTAATTTCCTCATCTGTAAATTGGTGACAATAGTGGTATTTATCCCTAGGGTTGTATCAGTTATTTATCACTATGCAGCAGTGAGAGCCAATTGGCATTTTTAATGTGGTGCCTGGAAATCTGCTTAGCCCAATCATTGTCTTACACTTAACAGAAGCTGACAACTTTGCCAATTGTTTCACTACTACAAAACATGGGCCATCATCTTTCTGTCCTCCAATAGCAGTTTACTCACTGCTTTTTCAACCTCCAATCACAATGTCCTTGTTGATTTCCAGACTTTACTCTGCCTCATCCCAAAGTCAATGCCACATGATTTAGGTTTTTGTTAGGAAGCATCTATTTTTGGTATAAAGTTCTGTATCAGTATTTATTGCTGTATAACAAGTCACTTCAAATCGTAATGAGTTGAAGCAATAAGAATTTATTATTTCTCTCAGTTCTGTAGATTAAATTCTGCTGGTCTTGCCTGGGCTCACTGATGCAGCTGCTTTCAAATGCTGAGTTGCATGGGGACTGCACTCAGCTAGGATGTCTGGTCTTCACTCTCCTTGGAGCAGGCTTATTCACTTTGTATAACAGCAGCCATCCAAGAGGGTAAGCTGCAATGTCCAAGTGCTTCTCAAGTCTCTATTTCCATCTCATATGCTGAAGTCATACTGTTCAAGTAAGTCACACTGCCAAGGCTAGAGTCAGTGTTGGAAGGGACTAGAAGAGGGAGTGATGTGATTCATTGGGGGCCATTACTATCATAAAATACTACAATGGCCTATTGTGTGGATTAAATGAGATAATGCATTAAAAGTCCTTAACATATGCCTAATATATAATAGGTACTCAATAAATGTTAACTACCATTAAAAACTTAGTAAGGGTATTCACAATTATATATTTATTTAACTGTCAATCTCATCAAGGAGCTGTTTTACTTACTCTTTATGAACTGATTTTATCAATGTCCCTATGGATTGTCTCTGTTCTTACCCAACACTGATCTTGACTCAAGACTTGGTACTTAAATGCAACTTCTAAAGCAGTTCCAGTTTTAAAATTTAACAATGAGAAATAGATATTCTACTGAAGATTCTCTAGGGCAATAGATAAGAGAATTTACTATGTACCACATAACAGAGACTTAAATTCCCCATTAGAATTTCCTTTTCTCCCCCAATTTCTTCTGTCCTGTCATTTGCTTTATATCCTTTCTAACAAGCCTCCAAACCCCTTGCCTTCACCTAAACAATTTATCTCTCATCCTCACCAAGTATCCATTACTCAAAAGTCTGATAGGTAGTGTGATTAAAATCATATCTTTCTCCTCTCAGATATGCCTCCAAACCTCATCCCTCTAACCTAGTCAAGAAGAATAGGAGAGGGGCTGGCTCTGTGGCTGAGTGGTTAAGTTTGCGTGCTCCGCTGCGGAGGCCCAGGGTTCAGATCTTGGGCACGGACATGGCACCGCTCATCAGACCACGTTGAGGTGGCGTCCCACAACCCACAACTAGAAGGACCTGCAACTAAGATATACAACTATGTATGGGGGGTTTGGGAAGATAAAGCAGAAAAAAAAAAAAAAGAAGAAGAAGATTGGCAACAGTTGTTAGCTCAGGTGCCAATCTTTAAAAAAAAAATTAAAAAAAGAAAGAAGAATAGGAGAAAATTTCATGTAATTTCAAGTCAAATATTATTTGAAATAAAGAAAAACAAAATTTAAACCAAAAAAATATTAAGGGTTAGACTGTCTAGTACAATGCTGGGTAGATGTTAAGGATACGGAGAAGAACCAGATAATTTCACTGAAACTATCAGTTTTCATGTCTGACTCTTCCGGCTGGCCATAAACAAAGCACTAGGATAAATGAGCCCACACACGTGTTCAAAGTGCTTCAGGAGCACAAAGTAAGAAGCACCTATGAATGTCAGCACACGGGCTCTTACTCCAAATAGAATAGACCCAGCAGCATGTGTCGGCTGTGTCATGCACAGTGCTTTCTTGACACTGTCTACTTATTAGCGTGTTTTCTTTTGGGTTTCTCTTTCCCTCTCTCGGAACTTGAACTGATGGCCTCTGTTGTGTACTAACTGCAGACCCTCCCTGTGATCCTTGACACAGAATCAAACTCACAGCTTCCGCTCTCACACCCGCTATTACCCTTTCCTTCAAATACACCATTTATCCTGACAGTAAGTAAACTTCTCTGAAGGAGTATTCCTTACAGAACTGTAGTTTGTCTTTCGAATTATCTGAAAGATCAAATTTCAAGTTCTCCTTTGATACTATGATATATGCTAGGTCTCTTCCTTCCATGAACAAGCTTAGAATGCACCTTTTTATTTCAGGTGGAAAACACATCAGAGTGATGATAGGAAGCAACATTTAAGTTTATATACAGAAGATATCTTGAAAATTCCTGTTTTTTCATATCAAGGATATAAAGGATAATGTTGCTCAAAAAATGCTATAAAATGGCTTCTATGTGCTTCTAAGTGATAAAAACATTGGCTGTTGGAATAAATCCTCTGTCAATCAAACTGTTCCTTTGTTTTTCCTTTTTAAGAAAAAATAACAGAAAAGAGTTGAGAAAGCTTTACTGGCTGAGCAAATTTTTTGTGAAACACTATGACTTCTGGATAGAACAATCACTATCAATTTGAGAAAGGAAAGATCTTTTTAAATATATATATAGCTGGGTTCCAGATGTAAGATGGATTTGAAGTGACACAAAGAGCTATCAACAAGATTGTTCTTTGTTCTAGACATTCAATAACCAGATTGCCTATAACAAGATTATCTTGTGAGATAAACCCCACATTTGGACCGTGATAACATAGCATGGCAGAGTGATAAACTACAGAGACAAGGGTGTGAACAAATTGATGTAGGAGGTCAAAATGGCCTATTATGTTCCTCTGTACTCATAACTTTGCATTTCTGTGTGCTTTTTATGTTTCTTAAAATCATTCAACTTACCTGTATGCTCACTGTAACTAAGCCATTTACTCATACGTAAGACTTCAGGTTATTTATTTATATACCAAAACTAATTCTTCTTTCCTTTCCTAGTTTTCATCTAAAAGTTAAATGATATATACTTCTTATCATATATTGTGAAGTCTGAGATCTTTATGCAATTTTATATATATTTTAATTGAAGCTTCACACATAAGGAAAGAATCAGCAATCACTAAAGTAATGGGGAAAAATGGACAAATATTCAGATTTCCATGAAAATATTATGAAGTTAAGGAATTGATTCATTAAATGTTAGAATGGTTGTAAATTTACACTATATAGAAAAATCAACTCAAAATGGAGTAAAGACTTGAACTTAAGAACTGAAACCATAACACTCCTAGAAGAAAACATAGGCCATGAGCTCCTTACATTGGTCTTGGTGATGACTTTTTGGATTTGACACCAAAAGCAAAGGCAATAAAAGTGAAAATAAACAAGTTGGACTATGTCAAACTAAAAATCTTCTGCCTTCCAAAAGAAATCATCAACAAAATGAAAAGGCAGCCTAACTGAATGGGAAAACAGATTAGAAAAAAGAGATTTGCAAATCATGTATCTGATAAGGGAATAATATCCAAAATATGTAAAGAACTAATACAACTTAATAGCAAAACACCAAACAATCTGATTTAAAAATTTGGCAGAGGATCTGAATAGACATATTTCCAAAGAAGACATACAGACAACAGGTACATGAAAAGATGCTCTACATCATTAATCACCAGGGAAATGCAAATCAAGACCACAATGAGCTATTACCTCATACCTGTTAGAATGGCTATTATCAAAAGGACAAGAAATAATGAGAATTACTGAGCATGTGGAGAAAAGGGAACCCTTGTGCGCTATTGGTGGAAATGTAAATTGGTACAGCCATTATGGAAAATGGTGTGGACCTTCCTCAAAAAATTAAAAATAGAACTACCATATCATCCAGAAATTCCACTCCTGGGTATATATCCAAAGGAAACAAAACACTAACTTGAAAAGATATCTGCACCTCCATGTTCATTGCAGTGTTATTTGCAAGAGCCAAGACATGGAAACAACCAAAGTGTCCACCAACAGAAGAATGGATAAAGAAAATGTGGTGTGTGTATATAAGTATATATACATACATACAAACAATGGACTATTTTTCAGCCATAAAAAAGGAGGAAGTCCTTCCATTTGCAACAACATGGATAGCCCTTGAGGGAGTTAACGCTAAGTGAAATAAGTCAGACAGAGAAAGACAAAACTGTATGACCTCAATTGTATGTAAAATCTAACACAAAAGAACTCATAGATACAGAGAACAGATTTCTGGTTGCCAGAGGCAGGGGCTGGGGGGTGGGCAAAATGGGTGAAGATGTTCAGTAAGTACAAACTGCTAGTTATTAAATAAGACCCAGGGCTGGCCTGGTGGCCGAGTGGTTAAGTTCGCGTGCTCAGCTGCAGGCGGCCCGGTGTTTCGTTGGTTCGAATCCTGGGCGTGGACATGGCACTGCTCATCAAACCACGCTGAGGCAGCGTCCCACATGCCACAACTAGAAGGACCCACAACGAAGAATATACAACTATGTACCGGGGTGCTTTGGGGAGAAAAAGGACAAAATAAAATCTTTAAATAAGCCCCAGGGATGTAATGTATAGCATGGTGACTATAGTTAATAATACTGTATTGCATATTTTAAAGTTGTTAAGAGAGTAAATCTTAAAAGTTCTCATCACAAGAAGAAAATTGCAACTGTGTGGTGATGGATATTAACTAGATTTATTGTGGTGATCATTTTGCAGTATATACATATATTGAATCTTTATGTTGTACTCTTGATTAAAAAAAGAATTGAAGACCTAAGTTAGAGGATGTATACTACTAGATATAAAGACTAATCATGAAGCTATAATATTCAAAACAGTGTGGTATAGATGCAGAATTAGGCAAAGACACTAGTGGAATAGAAGAAAGTGTCTAGTTTTAGATCCACACATAATCATCTAATTTAAGGTAAAACTACTGCTACAATGAAACAGGGTCTGAAAATAAACGATGCTTAATCAAACTTATCTCTTTAGGGGAAAACAAATTAAACTCTACCTCACACAATACAGAAAAATCAAATCAGATGGATCACAGACCTAAATGTGAAAGGTCAAGCAGTAAAGTTTCTAGAAGGTAACATACGAAAATATCGTCATGACCTTGGAGTAGGGAAAGATTTCCACTAACCGTTGAAAGCACTAACCCTAAAGGAAAAGCTTGATAAATTGAAATGTATTAAAATTAAGATCTCATTTTCATTTAAAAAAATAGAAAATGAAAATGCAAGATACAGAGTGAGAAAAGATTTTTGCAGTACATAAACATGAGATAGGACTTGTATCCAATACATAAAGATCTCCTGCAAAAGACGGACAACTCCATAAAAATAGACAACAGACTTGAAAAGTACTTCACTTAAGAGGATATATGAATTGCCAGTACGTGTAGGAAAAGGTGCTCAATTTAATTACTAAATTACAACTTAATTTGAACTCTACTTAGTGCAAATTAACATCAGTGAACTACCACTACACACCCACAAGAATGGCTAAAATGAAAAGGACCGACAACACTGAGTATTACCAAGAATGTAGAGCAAGAGGAATTCTCAGAAAGTGCTAGCAGAAGGAGGGTAAATTGGTACAAACAACACTTTAGAAAACTTATTGAGAGTATCCACTGAAGCATTATCTATGATCCAGTATTTAAAAGAAAAAATAGACAGAAAAATGTCTGTAACAATATAGAGCATATACCAAACTGTTTGAGAAAAAAATGCCATTAAATTAATGTCAACATCTTAATGATGTTGATTAGTTTTAGAATTTAGAGAATATCATATTCAAATTTTAAAAATGTTAGAAAAGAGAGGAAAGTATAATAAGTTAATTAAAAATAACCTAGCAATAGGGGCTGGCCCAGTGGTACAGCGGTTAAGTCCACACGCTCTACTTCGGAGGCCTGGGGTCTGCCGGTTCAGATCCCAGGTGCAGACCTATGCACCACTTGTCAAGCCATGCTGTGGCAGGCATCCCACATATAAAATGTAGAGGAAGATGGGCACAGATGTTAGCTTAGGGCCAGTGTTCCTCAGAAAAAGAGGAGGATTGGCAGCAGATGTTAGCTCAGGGCTAATCTTCCTCAAATAAATAAATAAATAAATAAGTAAGTAAATAAATAACCTAGCAATATCTGTTAAAATCTTAAAATATTGTCTTCCAAGACTTTTCTCCAGGTGGAGAAATATGCCACTATAATGTTTATTTTAAAACTTGGGACCATACTGTAACTATATATATAGTGGAATAGATGGCTTATCACTTCTATACTTTTTAAAAGTATTTTATGTGATTATTCTTTTCTTATTTTGGGTACTTTTAAAATTTACACATTTTAAAATATGAGTAAGAAATGTGAGTGGAATTACTACAGTAAAGATTAGAAACATTTTAAAGCTATGAGGCACTTTACAAAATATTTTGTTAATTTACAATATTTTTGTGCCATTCAGAAATGTATGATAGCATGGGCACAGCACCCTCACCATAAAAAATACAAAATTGTTAGTTATATATTTTTATCTGGATTTTCTTTCTTAGAATTGAGGCTCTTCTTTTGTGACCCTTCGTGGCTTTCTTTAATCTTTTGAGAATGATCATTGTTCAACTTACTCATTAGTGGTTAATATTGCTTTGTAAATGACTAGTGAGAGTCCTTTACAAATTATGGATATTAATCTTCCCTGTGATATTTCACATAAATTTTATTTCTCAATTTCTGGTTCCTTTTTAATTTTTAATGTAACATAGTTGTAGTGGTTTATTACTGTGTCACCTTAGCCAGGCTGGAAATGTTTTCGAAAATTTCCTGTACTACATGGTTCTAGATTCATATTGGCCACAAAAGAAATTTGCATGAATCTGGAAGGCAGAAGTGAAGCAGCAGGCACATTTTTTATGGTCAGAAGATTCATGGAGAATACTGTGCACTGTGGCATCTCACAGTTATACTCACTGATCTGCAGTCTCACTTTGATGACATGGGGAGCCTTCTTCCACTTTCTTACAGTCCTGGGCCAGAAGAATGAATGTGCAGGTCTGTGGTAAAGGGCTGCAGCCTCTCCTGTGTGTTTCCCCTGCAGCAGCTAGAGACAGAGAATGACATTGGTTCCAGCTCATCATAGAGGGTCTCTTAACCTGCCTATTGCATATATCCAGCTTTTCTTTCTGATGGAGGTCTGATAGTTAATGGCTAATAGCCATCAGCTTTACTCTCAATATCAGATGTGGAGGCAACAGCATTGCAGAGATGCCTACTCTAATTTCTATATAATTGTGTAAGGTCTAGCCCCTGTATAAAATTCTCTACTCTATATCACTTATGTCATTATGCTTCTTTAATCAAACCCTGACCAATACAGAAATTACTAATGGAAGTGGTTCTAGATATGTGCTGTCCAATATGGTAGCCACTAGCCACATGTGCCTATTGATCAACTTGAAATGTGATTAGTCAGAACTGAGATGTGCCGTATCTATAAATACATATGAGACTTCAAAGACAGTAGAAGAGATATTGACTATATGTTGAAATGATAATATTTTGGATTTTTGATTTAAATAAAATAAATTATTAATTTTACTTTTTTTTTTTTTTACATTTTAACAATAGAGGTAGGTTGCATGTATGGCTCACATCGTATTTCTGTTGGACAGCAACGTTCCAGAAGAAAAGGACCTTAGGAAGGAGTTCTCAGAATTGGCTCTAAGATATCTGGAATTGGTCTCTATCTGATAAGGCTAAAGGTATTAATGGCTCTATTTCCATTGGTGGAGGGAACATACATAGTCCAAGGAAAGCATTGGTAAATCAGATACTTAATCATCACCTGTAGTAAAGTACCTATGGAAGGCAAAGCTTTGGGAGACCTAGTAGTTAGCGATATAGAACATGATAGTGAAAACAAGGCATGCGCCTTATTGGGACAGGAGGTTTCTTCTAAGTGCACTGAAGAACTTGGGGAAAGAAATGTTACTGAAGGCTTGAAATTCTGAGCCCAAGATGTGGATAAAAGACCAGAAACCTTCTATGGCCGCCCCAAAAGAAACACTATCTTCTGTAGTGATAGTGAAAATTTCTGTAAAACAAAACGAAAGTCTAATTCTGAAGCCTGTTGAAGTACAGTGGAAATTGGATTCCCAAAATTGTGGGTTCTGTAATATTAACATTAAAGCCGTTGTTGGGAAGGAGTAAGACCCTGAAAATGGAGTTGGGACAAGTAGACTGACTTTGGTGAAACTGGACACATTAAACCTACAAATTCTGCTGCGCTTCCTTTGCCAGGAGAAGCAACCATCCGTCCCACGGCTGAAGAAGTTAGTCTCTCTTAAGATGAAGAACCTTAGAAAGATTTAGAATCAATGGTATTACCCCAGGTAGTTGGGAGTGACTGGAGAAGTCTGTTCGGTTTATTGACTGAAACCTAGACCAAATGTGGCCTATACTAAATTACCTTGAAATACCAGGACAACTTTGCTATAATATGAAGGAAGCTATAGGGATATTGGAATGCCAGCTTAAGAAAACTAGATCACCAATCACCTAAACATGTCCACCAGCAGAGTCCAGGAGATACCCTCTTTACCTCTTTTAACACTATGGGAAAAGCAAGTGTAGGGGGAGCAACAGCATCCTTGAAGAGCTCAGTGCTGGCTACCCTCTGTAGAACCGGACTTACAGTAGGAACTGCTGTCAGGAAACTGAGCTCCCCAAATACAATGGAGATGATTAGATTGTGGATGGCAGGGGTAAAGGGCCAGCACTGAATCACCAGATAAGGCAAGCATAGTCACCATAATGAGAAGCAGAGCCAAAGCGTAATCAGAGGGGATCTTTGGAGTCAGATAGTTGAACGTAGCAACCCTAAAACTGAAATAGACTGGCAGCTTACTAAAATCTTCCTTGATTTGTCTAAATGGAAAAGCTCTAGGTCTGGTGGACAGAAATATTACTTAAATAGCAACATGAGAGAGTCATAGCCCCTTCACCAATTCCAGTTCATAGGCCCAAAGCCCCTTGAGCAAAAAGA
Organism: Equus caballus; assembly: GCF_041296265.1. Classification (NCBI taxonomy): domain Eukaryota; kingdom Metazoa; phylum Chordata; class Mammalia; order Perissodactyla; family Equidae; genus Equus; species Equus caballus. The sequence goes on along the minus strand of NC_091697.1, from coordinate 91,399,093 downwards.
ACTAAGTACTCTTGAGGAAGACATTACCACAGCCAAATTTTTATAATGTAACTTTTTCATTTGAGCTTTCCCAAAGGTATCTGAAGTCATTTACCAACACGGCTGTGCTTTGGGAATAAGAAATGAAAAGACTTTCCAGGAATTACTGGACACTGGCTCTGAATTGATACTAATTCCTAAGGACCCAAAATGCTCAGGTTTACCTCATAGCAGACTCAGCGGCTCTCAGATCCAACTTTGGTTATTTCTCCACCTCCAGAACGCACAATTGGAGTAGAGATATTCAGCAGCTGGCATAATCCCACATCAGTTCTCTGACCTACGGAGACAGTGCTGTTATAATAGCAGAGGCTAAACGCAAGTCACTAGGACTGCTTCCACCTACCAAAATAGCAAACCGAATGTAATAATACATCCCCAGAGGGATTACAGAGACGGGTCCCATCACCAAGGAACTGAAGGTGCAAGGATGGTGATTCCTACCACATGCCCCGTCAACTCGCCTCTTTGGCTGGTGCATGTAAAATGGAATTTAGGACATCACAGTGGATTTTTGTAAACTAAATTGGATGTCGTCTCCAATTACAGCTGCTTTTCAAGTGTGATTTCATTGCTGGAGCAAATCAACATAACCTCTGACACCTGGTATGCAGCTATTGATGCAGTGAATGTTTTTTCTCTCTACCTTCTAGTAAAGACTCTCAGAAGTAGTTTGCTTTCAGTTAGCAGGATCGTCAATACACATTCACTCTTATTTCAGGGCTACATCATCTCTCCAGCCCACTATCATTTTCTAGCCTGCACAGACCTGAATCACCTGTCCAATCCACAGGATCCCATTGTGTACGACACTGACGCCGTTGTGTGAGTTGCACCTGGTGGAAAGGAGGTAGCAACTTAGTAAGACACGTGCATAGCAGAGGGTCTAAGATAAATCCCACAAAGACCCAGGGCTTGCAGTCTCAGTGTCTGCTTGGTGTAATCCTTCCACAGCGAAGAGCAGATTGCTCTTCCTGCCTCTAAGGAAGAGGCATATCACCTAATTGGTCTCTGAATTTTTAAGGAAATACATACTTGGTTTGGTGTACTGATTCTGCTCATCTGTCAGGTAATCTGAAAGGCTGCCAGTTTTGAGTGGACCCAGAACAAGGGAAGGCTCTGCTATCGTTCCAGGCTACTGTGCAATCCACTCTGCTAGCTGAGCTGTGTGACCCAAGAGATCAAATGGTCCTTGAAATGCCTGGGACAGATTGGGCAGTTGTACGGAGTCTGCTGGTGGGCCTCTAAAGGTAAGTAACCCTGCAGACTTTTAAGGTTCTAGAGCAATGCTATGTCACCCTCTGCAAATAACTCTTCACCTTTAGAGAAACAGCTTCTCATTTGAGACTGGGTCTTAATAAAGACTGATCGTGTGGCCGTGGCTAACCCCAAATCACTGACTGTTGTATGCCTCACCGACAGCAGCTAGCCAGCATAAGTCAGTTTAGTGTGTCCTCCGAGCTCCAGGAGATAAACATCAAGTTCTCTAAGTGGACCAAAGAGGGTCCCCTTTGCTAGGTTTCAAGTAAAAGAAAATTACCCAGAAGGAAAGAGGTAGCAGAAAGAGCATGTGTACAGGGAGGAGTGAGGGGATAAGTAGGAGGAGACAACAACACTCACAAACAACCCTCTTCTAATATTCTCCGCCCAACAATGTTGTCCCCTCAATTAGGATGAGTAACTAAGAGGTGCCTAGCAAATGTTCTAATGTGCCATTAAGATCCTTCTTCCACAGTGGAGGACTTATTTCCCTATTTTCTGTGACTGGTGCCAGCTGACAGCCCTCTCTCAGCCTTCTTTACAAATTTCACTCATCTGAAGAGAGGTGACTCACAAGTTCATGCCCCTTTTCCAGGGCAGCCTACATCCAATAATAGGTCTATATAGGAATATAAACTTCTAGCGTTTTCCCAATTCTGGACAAGTCTGAAGGCCGAGCTCAGCTCCAGAATTCCCCATGAATTTGATTGCAGCCCAACTTCTCCCTCTGCCTGGTTCTTCCTTCCCCATCTCAGTCAGCTTCCCACAGACTCTGATTTTCAAGAGTTTGTACCAGAAGAGGTCCAATGGAGCAGATGCTAAGATAGGATTTTGGACGGAAAACCATTGATGATGGGTGGAGCACACACAGCCCCTGCTATAAGGTAGCAGTGTCATCATTATAGTTTTCTCCAGTGAAGAAGACGGATGGCATAGTAGCAGAATGAATTGCAGAAGTGGGTACAGTAGATCAAGTATTGAGGAAATATGGGAGAAATGGTAAATATAAGGAAAATGAAATTGTTTGGCTTATCTGGGGGCAATCAATGTCATGAAATAAAAAATAAAATTTTGAGGTTTATTCATTGTCAATTAAAATCTTCTTCAGCAGCAGGTAAAGAGACTCACCTCCTATAGCTAAAGGGCACAGAAAACTAGAAGGCAGTCCCAGGGCTTAGTGACAAGAATAGTAGAGTTTCAGAGGAAGTTAAATTCTCAAGCCAGATGGATCCACTATGCCAAGGACAGGGCCTGATTAGGACCTTGGGATATTAGAGGAAGACATCTAGGTGGATAGATTGGAAAATCTTGAATCCTCAAATTCCCCTGCACCCTCTGAGCTGAGAGAAATTGCCCAGTACTTTCTTTTGCCCTCTCTCCTTAGAGACCTCTCCTCAGCAAGGCTACATGCACCCTGCTCAGAATCTGCCTCTACATCCATTTCTGGCCACTAGGCTAATAAACTAGGTTAAGTTATTACATAACCTGGCAATGGATGTGCTGAGACTGATAAAGGAGAAAAGGGAGTATACCCCAAAGGAGCTGAAAAACCTAACTAACATGTACTACCCGGAATTGAGAGACTACAGGAAGAGCTAGATCTCAAGGGTGCTGGATCAAGGGGAGTGGGAAATAAGACAGATAAGGGAGAGTTTAATGAAATGAGTACACTCTTCCAGGGTAAAATTTAACAACCTTTTAAGGATTCCAGCAGATGGGTGAATAAACACATAGCTTAGCCATTTAGCTCCCAAAACTTGGAGGAAGTGATGGCCCACACAAAGTAGAAATGCCAGGAGTTGCAATGAAAGACCATCGAAGAGGAGAATAAAGGCTCGAGGAAGTTGTGGACCTATTCTTGACCACCTTAATTGCATGAATTGGTAGTTCCCCACCTCATTTTGGAATCTAGAGGTGATTGACATACATTGTCTTCATGTCTGAGAGAAAATTCAAATGAAAATAGTTGAATCTTGACATCCTGTGGTTAGTAAACCCTTCTCTTCACCTCAGTCCTGGAAGTAGGGATTAGCAATGACATACAAGAAAATTTCCTACTATCTGCTTACTTGACTGCGTTGTTCTGCCCTAGGGCTCCCATCCAAACTTTTCTTTTTGGAAACTCTCACCTTTGTGACTGCCAGTCCTAGTTTTCAGTATTGTTAGAATTTGTAATCTCTTTTCTGTGTAATCTCATTCTGAGTATGTAACTAAATTACCTGAATCCAGAATATAACTAATTTCTTTTAGGTTATTAGTTTTTTCCACATTCATTGACAGACACGAAACAATCTGATTACTTTTAAAATTGTTTGAAATTTACATTTCAAAAAGTAATTTGAAAAGTACATTTTTAGTTGCAAAATAGAGGAAGTAATAAATTTCTACATTTACATGTTCAAGTTTTCTCAAATGCAAAGCTCATGTTCAAAAATGATGCTCAAATTTATTAATTTTTGAGTAATATGTATATGAATTTTCTTGAGACTCTGGCGTATTCAGTTCCCTGAGACACTTTTTGTCTATTTTCTTATTGTACATTTACACAGAGCTGTATAGATGACTCCTAATTGTAACTTGCATTTCCTATGGATAAAATAAATAACCAGTTTGATGAAATATTAGAGTTAATTATAGTTTGTTTTCCAAAATAAAGGTGGGCTTTATTAGTTCTTTGCTGAATTTCAAAATAATATGTGCTCATTATATTTTAAACAATAAAAGTGAGAGAAAAAAATCAGCAGTCTCACTGTGTAAACAGTCTCACTATTAACCAAATCTGCCTATATTATTCTGGTTTGACTCATGATTTTATAAAAGTTAAATCATACTATACATGCTGTTCTGATATAGTAATAGGAAGTTCTCTATGTTACAAATATAGAACTATATTATTTTAATGCCTGAAAAATCCTAATCTACTAAACCAATTCTATAACAATGAATAGTTAGACTTAAAACAACACTATCATTTCGTAGTTCATGCCACTAGAAATTTAGAGTCTATCCCTTGTTGCTGCCATCTGCTGATACCCTGGTCCTTCTCTTCATTCGCTTAACACATTGTAGCACAGCTCATTGTTTTCTTCTCTATGCCAACTCCAGCCATCATCCTAAAGGTTTCAATGTGGATGACACACTTAAAAATTTCTCATTTCTTTGTCTTTCTCCCTTCCAATGACTTCATTCTCTCTCTTTCATCTATACATTCTTGTGATCAAACCCTGAGTTTGTCATCAAATCAAATGAACTAATCTCCAACAACCTCCTTTTATTTCAGGTCACTGATTACATTCTTCCCCAACACCTGTTCTTTTGACCTCATTGGAACCGTGAGTGCAATGACGCCTCAATTTTCTTCCTATTCATAAATACTCATTTTTATATCAAAAGTATATCCCAAGATTCATGATTTGTCAGTTCTTTAAATCAATGTCCTAAATTCTCTTGCCCATACGTTTACATCATACCTACTTGGAGAAATCCCAACCCAGAAATAATCCAAATTATTTCCCATACCTCTGCTTTGAAGAGCATAACATAAGCAGGAACACTGCTATGACTACCATAAATTTCAGTCACCAAATTTAAACACGGTCAACACTGATTTCCCAGTCAGAGGAAAACCTCGGATACTCACCTTGTCCACTCTCCTTCTCGGTGGGCCTACTTCAAAAAAATAAAAAATAAAAATATGTCTATTTTTTAAAGCCTATGCTATAAATCTTCCCAGTATTTATCGCCTCCTGCCCCCCAAAAGGAGTTTTTATTCACCCACATATCACAACCCAGTCCCTCAACTCTGCTTTGGATCACAAACTTGCCCACTCTCTGTAATTTCACTTCCCCCTCCTGTGCCTATATCACCAAATTATCCCTCCAATCTTGTCACTTCCTATGTTAAATATCTATTAGTGTCTCTAAGCCACCTCAAAACTTAGTGGTTTACAACAACAGGAAATTGACTTCTGGCATGACAGCATGAGAAATTCTGTTGACCCAGTCCCCAGGGAAACTGGTAGATTTATAAAATTAATACAAACATGGGAAGCCTCTGGAAATGGTCCTAAAGGCAAACAGTGGATGAAGAAACATGTATTCAAGAAAATCTATAAAAATTCAGTAAGAAAGATGAGTTGGTGGTATTTGAACTAAGACTGCTGCGCAAGAACACACATCTCCCTCTCCCCCTGGCTCTCAGCTGGAGGGCTTTATTCCCAGGAGGAGCAAGACTTCATCATTTCTCATCCTGTCCCCAGCTGCCTATTGTTGAGGCTAAGTCCTGGGGTGAGCACCATCATGATGTGGGGGCTCCCTCCTACCACTCAATCCCCAGTCATAAAAAGTAGGTTCTATCTGGGGGTAGTACACTAAGCACACTGAGGCCCTGATAGTATTCCTCCTGTGCTCAGGAGACGGTGATTCCAGGCTAAGAGAGGCAAGCCAAGAGGATGACAGACTGCTGCCTTTCCCCCTCCGCCATGTTCTCAGCTCCTAGAGCTGAGGTCAGTCAGAGAAAAGCTTGCCATTGACCCTAGCCCTAGCTCTAGAGCCTGGGCTCAGAGATTTTTGCCTGAGGGAGAAGCAGACCATAAAACAAATACCTGCTAAGCTCTTCCCAGAAGAACCGACTTCATTTGCAACAAAGTATAGAGAAGTTTTAACCTAAAGTTGCTCTCAAAAACATTGAAGGTTGTAGTGAAAGGCAACTTGGAGGAGATCATGGATCTAATAAAGATAAAGCTTGTATCAAATATACAGATAGACTGTGGGCTAGCTAATTTTCAGGAGAGAATTTAGGGAATAAAACAGCTTGGAAGAGTCCTCCTAGGGCCAGGAGAAACGTGAAACAATAACCTCAGAAACTGTTCCCTTGAAGGAACCACAATTTGATTAGATTAGTTTGTGTAGGAATTTATGTCTCCTGGTAATGTTGCAAACAATAGAGCAATCAGTGGAGTTTACCAGCTGGGTGTGGTCAGAGAGAGTGGAAGAGAGCCCTAGAAGAACCACTGCCATCCCAGGGTGACTGTGGGCGTACCCAAAGCTCTACTTCTCTGAGGAGCGACATCAGAGGTTTAATACAGTTAGGGGGGTGGGAGGGTGGGAACAGACTTCACAGAATAATCATGCCTTTCACTAAACAAATAAACAAGCAAATAACAATAATGAGCTCTTGAGCATGGAGGACCAGTGCACAGAGTTGCTACAATAAAGTATCCAAAATGCCCAGTTTCCAAGAAAAAATTGTGAAGTCTGCAAAGAAACAGGAAAGTATAACCCATACACTGGGGGGAAAAAATCAGGCAACAGAAACTTTCTGGGAGAGTAAACAGATGTCAGATTTAATAGTAAAAGACTTCAAAGTAGACATTATAAATGTTTACAAACTAAAGAAAAGCATAATTAAAGAAGTAAAGGAAGGTATGATGACAATGTGATCCCATATAGAGAATATCAACAAACAGATAGAAATTATAAAAAAGGACTAAAAGGAAATTCTGGAGTTGAAAAGTACAGTAACTGAAATAAAAAGTTCACTAGAGATGCTCATCAGTAGATTTGAACTAGCAGAATAAAACATTTAGCAAACCTGAAGTTAGATGGATAGAGATTATGCAAACTAAACAGAAGGAAAAAGGAACAAAGAAAAACAAACAGAGCCACAGAAAAATGTGGGGCATCATAAAATATACAAATATACATGTAACAGGAGTACCAGAAGCAGAGGAGACAGGGAAGAAAAAGAAAGAAATATTCAAAGAAATAATCAGTGAAAGTGTCCAAATTTATTGAGAAACAATAATCTACACATCAGGAAGTTCAATAAACCCTAGGTAGGATCAATTCAAAGAGACCAACAAACAGATGTGCCATATTAAAAATGCTAAACGTCAAAAACAAGGAGAATCTTGAAAGCAGCAAGAGAAAAATGACCTTCACTTACAAGGAAATCTCAGTAAGATTAACAGCTGACTTCTTGGCAGAAATAAATGAGTCCAGAAAGCATGAGAATAACATATTCCCAAGAAAAATCTGTTTACCCAAGAATCCTATATTCAACAAAGCTACCTTTCAAAAGTGAAGGTGAAATAAAGACTTTTCTAGACAAACAAGAGCAGAATTTATTGCTAGTAGATCTGCCTTACAAGAAATAATTAGGAAGTTCTTCAGGTTGAAAGCAAGTGACACCAGATGGTAATCCCAGTACCACAGGAAAAAACAAAGAGCACTGGTAAAAGTAATTGTATAGTTATAAAAATATATATAGCGTATTTTTCTTGTTTACTCTCATAACTGATTTTAAAAAGCAATAGTATAAAATAATATGTATGTAATAATATTGGGCCTATAGCATATAGAAATGTAACAGGTGAAGTATATTTGTCAATAACAGCTCAAATAAGGTAGGACGAAACAAAGCTGTTATGGGCTAAATAAAGGACTAGAGATGGTAAAGCAATAATTAAACAATGTATTGTTGGGTTTGTAACATTAATAAAGACAATATATATAACAATAAAATTAAAGAGGGGGAAAGAGAATAGAGAGCTGTACTGGAGTAACATTTCTATGTATCACTGGAATCAAGCTAGTATAAATCTGAATCTGATTGGGCCAAGTTGAAATGTACATAGTAAAGTCTAGAGCAATGATTGAAAACACAAACAAACAACAATAAAAACCTCAAAAAATATAGTGAAGAACCATTAAAAAATTTAAAAAGCCACATTAGAAAATATTCACTTAATACCAAAGAAAGTAGTAAAAGAAGAATAGAGGAACAAAGAAAACACATGAAATATATAGAAAACAAAGAGTAAATTGGCATAAATACAACTATATTGATAATAACATTAAATATGAATGTATTAAACAAAGTAATAAAAAGGCAGAGTTTAAAACTGGCTTAAAAAAACATAACCTGACTATGAGAAACAACTTCAGATTAAAAATGCAAATATATTGACAACAAAAGGATGGAAAATATATATTATACAAACAACAATCACTTAAAAACGGTTAAAGGGGGTCAGCTTGGTGGTGTAGCAGTTAAGTTCATGTGCTCCACTTTGGTGGCCTGGGGTTCACCAGTTTGGATTCTGAGTGGGGAGCTACGCACCACTTATCAAGCCATGCTGTGGCAGGCATCCTACATACCAAATAGAGGAAGATGGGCACAGATGTTAGCTCAGGGCCAATCTTCCACAGCAAAAAGGAGGATTGGTGGTGGATGTTGGCTCAGGGCTAATCTTCCTCAAAAAAAAAAAAAAAAAGGCTGAAGTGTAAGATTTTATGTTAGGTATATTTTACCACACAAAAAAATACTAGCAAACTGAATCCAGCAACATATAAAAAAATTATATGCAATGACCAAGTGGCATTTAGCTCAGGAATGCAAGATTGTCTCAAAATTGCAAAATCAATTAATGTATCACAGCAATAGTGTAAAAGACAAAAATCACGTGATCATCTCAATAGATGAACAAAAGGTATTTGACAAAATCCAGCACCCTTTCATGATAAAAACATTTAAGAAACTAGAAATAGAATGGAACTTCCTGAAACCAATAAAGGGTATCTATTAAAAAAGCCACAACTACCGTCATACTTAATGAAGAAAGACTGGATGATTTCCCCTAAGATCAGGAACAAGACAAGGATATCTGCCCTCAATTCTATTCAATTTTGTTCTGTCCCTGGCAATTAGGCAAGAAAAGAAATAAAAGTCATCCAAATTGGAAGGGAAGAAGTCTAACTAACTCTAGTCACAGGCGACATGATCTTATATATTGATCTTATACATAGAAAACCCTAAGGAATCCTCTGAAAACTGTTAGAATTAATAAACGAACTCAGCATGGTTGTAGGATACATGACAAATATATAAAAACCAACTGTATTTTTATATACTTGTAATGATCAAACTGAAAAGCAAATTGAGAAAACAAGTCTATTCACAATAATATCAAAAATAATAAAATACTTAGGCATAAATTTAACAAAAGAAACCAAAATCTAAACTCTCAAAACTACAAAACATTTTTACAAGAACTTTTAAAAAATCTAATTATATTTAAAAAAAAGTCCTATGTTTAAGAGTGAGTCAAAAGACTTAACATTAAAGTGGCAACATGCCCCAAGCTGATGTACAGATTTATGCCATCCATACTGGAATCTCAGCTGACTTCTTTGTAGAAATTGACGTTAATTCTAAAATCTATATGAAATTGCAAGGATGCATAACGGCCAAAACAATCCTGAAAAAGAACAAAGTAGGAGAACTCAGACTTTCTGATTTCAAAACTTTCTACAAAGCAATGATAATCAAGTCTGTGAGGTATTGGCACAAGGACAGACATATATTTCAATGGAATAGAAGTGAGACACCAGAAATAAATCCATACATTTATGTTCAGTTGAGTTTTGACAAGGATGCCAAGAACATTGACTGGGAAAAAATAGTCTTTGTAACAGACGGTTCTGGGACAACTGGATAGCCACATGCAAAGAATGAAAGTAGATCCTTTTCTTACATGATACAAAAAAATTAATTCAAAACTGATCAAATACCTAAATGTAACAACCAACACTGTAAGACTCAAGGGGAAAAATAGGAATAAATCTTCATAATCTTCTTGGATTTTGCAAGATTCTTTGACATCTCACCAAAATCATGGGCAACAACAAAAACATGAATAAGATCGGCCTTACCAAAATTAAAAACTTTTCTGCTTCATAAGACACCAACAAAAAAGTGAAAAAGATCACCAGTTGAACAAGAAAAAATATTTCCCAATTACATATCTGATAAAGGACTTGTATCTAGAATACATAAAGAATTGTAACAACTAGATAAGAAAAAGAAAAATAACAAATTAAAACATTGGAGAAGGATCTAATAGTCATTTCTCCAAAGATATACAAAAAGCTGCTGAAAATATGCTCGACATCATTAACATCAGTAAAATGCAAATCAAAATCACAATCACATACCACTTCTCACCCATCAACCAACATGGCTATAATAAAGAAGACACGTAGTAAGAAGTATTGGTGACAACATGGAGAAATTTTAACTCTCATAGACTGCTGGTGCGATTGTAAAATAGTAAGGCCCCTTGGAAAAGAGTCTGACAGTTCCTCAAATTATTAAACATATAGTACCATATTGTCTTCTAATGCCACGTATACATATACAAAAGAAATAAAAATATATATCGAGGGAAAAATTTTTACATGAATGCTTGCAGCAGCATTATTCATAATAGCCAAAAAGTTGAAGCCAATCAACAAAACAATCTAAATATCTATCAAGAGACTGACTGATAAAGAAAATGTGGTATATTCATACAATGGAACATTATTCAGCTATAAATAGGAATTAAGTACTGATACATGTTACAACTTGGATAGACTTTGAAAACATAATGCTAAATGAAAAGTCAACCACAAAAGTCCACGTATTATATGATTCCATTCATATGAATCGCTGGAAGGGGTAAATCTATAGAGACAGAAAGGAGATTAACAGTTGCCTAAAGCTGGGGAGAGATTGGGGATAGCGGGATAACAGCTACAGAGTACAAACTTTTATTTTTGAGGTGATTGAATTGTTCTAAAATTGTGTGTGATGATGGTTGTACTTGTCTCTGAATATACCAAAAACTGTTGAATTTTATAATTAGTGAATTCTGCGGCATGTGAGTTATATCTCAAAAGATTGTTTAAAACAACAACAATCATTTAATTGCTCTCCCTTCCACAATTCGGCCAGGATGCATTATGGACAGCTAGTCTCTGCTCTGTGTGGTACAACTTCAGTTGAGAGCTCAGGTGGTGGAAAAAAAAAAAAACAAGATGGCTTCACTCACATATGTGGTGCCTCATCTGGGATGGCTACAGAGCTGGGCGCTGATCAAGCCTCTCTCTCCATGTCCAGGTCTGAGCTTCTGCATATGGAGCTTTGATGCTGGCAGGGAGCAGAATATGCCACCCCAAAAAGTGGCATTTTAGCATGTAGATTATTTTCAGCTAAAGGCAATTAAGGCCCAACAACCTTGGGAAAAGCTTTATTACCTCTCCCTTAACTGCCTAAAAGAATTTCAATATGGGGCCCATATCACCAAGAGAGCTGCTACCAGAGATAACTTTTTATATCAGAAAGACTTATCTGCACGGCAAGGCAAACATTTGTTTACCAAACATTTGCATTCTCATTTTCCTGTGAAATTTCTTCCTCCTCTTTGAAGCCCCAGACCCATAACCCCTTCTCCTTGGCTCAGGATGGTATTTAAGCCTCAATTACCTGGCTGCCTTGGAGTCTCATGTCTTTGTGGGGCTGCTGTATATATACATAATTAATTTCTTCTCCTATTAATGTCTTATGTCAATTTTATTATTAGACCAGCCAACAAAGCTAGAAGGGAAGAAGGGAAAATTTTTCCTCCCCAACAATTCCAAGAGGGTAAAAGTAGGAGCTGCAGGTCTCTTAAGGCTGGGATTAGAAGCTCTGGAATGGCACTTGCATCACATTCTGTTGTCAAAGCAAGTCACGCAGCCAGCCCAGATTCAAGGTTATGGGAACTAGATTCTGACTCTTCATGGAAGGCATAAGAGATGCGAACATAAAGAGAGGGGAAAAATTGTTGGTGGTCCTATTTAGCCAAGATTTACCACAGTATTCCATCAATAAAAGCTCATCAAGGGCCAGCCCCGGAGGCCTAATGGTTAAGTTCGGTGTGCTCTGCTTCAGCGGCCTGGGTTCAGTTCCTGGGCTCAGACCTACACCACTCGTCTGTCAATGGCCATGCTGTGGCAGTGGCTCACATACAAAAAAAAGAGGAAGATAGGCAGCAGATGTTAACTCAGGGTGAATCTTCCTCAGCAAAAAAACCCCAAAACCTCATCCAGCAATAAGCAAGTACACAAACCTCCTGGAAACTATATCTTTCCTGTACTCCCTATCTCTTTCTATTCTTAGCCAAACTTTTTGAAAAACTTTCTTTTACTCTCTCTCCCTGTTTCCTCACCTACCACTCAAACATCAATGCATTCTAAAAAGAATGTACCAGGTATAATAGTTGTCAAATATTAAGCTCGTCTATTCCAATTCTTCTTTCAAATAGTTTTATTGTAGCTTTTCCTTCTCTGGCTCAGTCAGGAAGTGTATAACCATAGGTGAGGAGAAGGTTGATTTTAGAACTTTAACAAGACTAAATTTGAAAGCTTTCTTTATGAAAAGGGCAGATTTATCAAATTTGCACAGTCAAATCCTGGAGGGCCCAGTTCATAAAGTTCACCTATAGGTAAACTAGAGGGAATAACAGTAATAATAACAGATTGTAACATTTATTGCACATTTACTGTTTTAGACACTTTAGAGATATTAATTTATTTAACTCATGACATTACTATGAGGTAGTCATTTTTATAATTTTCCGTATTTTATCTATTAGGGAAGCTCAAGAGATTGTGTCATATGCCACACACACACACATATTTAACTTATAACTAAATATATCTCTATCTGTCTCAATTACTCTATTTTCCATCTCCTACCTATTACTATAGAGCAGGAGTTTGTATATTCAGTGCCAGGTTCTCAGTAACTATGTGTTGAATAAATAAATAAGTAAATGAATGAATTGTAAATTAATTAATTAATTTTGGTGACTTTTGGTGCTTTTTCTATCTTATATTTTTAAACTTGTTTTTACAAAATTAAGATTATGAATCATACACGTTTCTATATCCTGCTTTTCATTATTCAAGAAACATACTTTATCGTTACTAAGTATTTCTCAAAATCCTGACATTTTGATGACTGGAAAATGTTGTGTAACATGAATAAACCACTTTTACTATCCAAATCCTCATTGTTGGTCATTTGGACTGTTTTAAATTTATTACTATTATAAATTATAGTGTAATAAATATTCACATATAGAATTTTTTATTTTGTCTGTAATTCTTAAGATAATTTCCTAAGAATTAATAGTATCAAATTTTTTAGAACTGTTTGTGCATATTGACAAGTTGCTATCCAGATATTTCGTACCAACTGAGTAGTGAATGAGAACATGTCTTTCATTTCACTTTTGGCAACATTGACACCAGAATTTTTAAATAAATTTCAAATTCACTTTCTTAAAGAGGAATGCCTTTATTTTGGATTCATATGTTCAAAAACTATTTATTTAAAGGCACAAAATAGAGGAAGACCTTTTGCAGATAGTGTTGTCCTTGGAACTACTGTATACTTTGGATTTCACAAATGATAATTGACCAGGAGTTCCCATCCCTGGGTTCAAGGCAGTCTTCTCAAATCTGGCAGAGTAATTCAGTTCATTACTGTTGCAGGAAGAGAAGAAACTATAACTATCAATCTGAGCAGGTGGTTTGGTGAGAAGTTGGAGGCGCGATGTGAATTCATTGGAAATATTCTACCCCCACTCCGTCTTTATCCAGGATTTGTTAGAGCTTTTGCCTTCTACTAGCACATGTTCCAAAATTAGCTACCAGGAGATCTTTACCTTTTGTTCTGACCTTCATAGAATCCGCCATCTCCTCCCACTACTCCCACATCAAGCTTCACCTATCACCTTTAGTTCCTGAAAGCCCATTCCTCACTTTCTTGTCCATGAAAAACGAGGTCCTCTAATAATCGTGATGCATCATCTATTCACACTAACCTCCAGGCTTTCCGCATGGCTAACTCCCATAGCAGACATCTCTACATCTTCTTATCCTCCTTTTTTCCAGCTCCTCGTTTGCACTTTGGGAATTTTTCTTAGACCCACTAATCACTCAGTTCTCCCTGGGTCATGATTCAACTACTCACAATAGCTAACAACAATTCTTGCTTATACTAAGGAAAAGGAGCTCAGATCCACTGTACCTAGAATTCTTGAGAGAAAAGAAAATATTACCTATAGCCAGGCTGGGTACATCTGACAGATAACCAAGAAGCTTGTCCCAGGGTGGGTTGATGTTATTTTCAACCATACAAGTAATACCTGAACATATTTGCACAATTCATGTAGCATAGAAGGACAGAACATGGCAGCTCTCCATATATAATGAGATTGATTTTTTAATGGGCTTTAAAAAGACATAACAGCTGTACATGGATTGTAACATAGAATCTCCTTTTAGTAAAGATTTTCAGATACGTGAATGCTTTTAAATGAGATAAAGTTATTATTCAAATATATGCATCTAGACCTTCAAGAGAAGAAAAAAAAAGATAGCAAACTGCTCAATATCTGGGATACGTAAGGAGCAGTCAGACTTCGAGCCAGAATGTTGGTCTTAATGATCTTGAAGTCTTTTTGAATAGAACTCTACATTTAGTTTTCTGTTCTCTGTGTTTACTTTTCTTGCAGACCCAGTGAACCTGGCAAGCCTATTGTAATCAGAAATTACAATTTAGAGTTGGAGCAAAATGCAATGGTTAAATGTAGATACACCTAGGCAGCAGGCAGCCCTTCTGGCAGTCTGTTCTATTGTGTTTTTCCTCATGATTTCTAATCCAATTGCACATTTAAGAGACTTAAACATTTTTAAAACTGAAAAAAATCGAAAGAAAAATGTTTTCTTTTATGGGGCCTTGGTATCTCCAAAGGAAAAGCAAAACTCTCCTGCCAAAGGAAAATGTTTTGTTGTATTTTAGTTTTATCGTTACGTGTGGGTGGGAGGATGGAAGGAACCCAACACGTTTCTTGCTGTCATATTTCCTTTTTTATGCCTTTGTTTCAAATGCTGTCATTGAGTTCAGGGGCCAGGAGAGGGAGACGTTAATATGGAGATCATAACATGGATCTTGTTGAGGGGTTTCTTTTGTTCTTGCTTTAGTTTCTACCAGGTTAGACTGGGGAGTATCGCTGAGGAGGCCACAGGATTGAGGGTTGTAAAAGTCAAGTATCTTTGTTTTCAGTGATAATCTTATAACAAATGGGAGCCAGGTGTGCAATATTTGAGTTGGCTGCCTTTCAGGGTTTTTATTTATTTTTCTTTAGGTATGCAACAGCTAGGCAGACTAAAATGAAAATGCAATCTCATAGTGCCTATTTTGGGTGGTGTTTGAAATTGTCGGGTAATTACAACAAATTATGAGGAAAATATGAATAAAAATGCAAGCCCTTAGGATTACACATGAACTTTGGAATCCTCTCAAATACAATAAGTCTTTCTTCCTTAACTCTTCAGATCACATGATGTCACCCTTTTTGTTAGTCTGCGGCCACCCAACTGGTTTAAACTCTTTCAGACGTACACTGTAACAGGTCATTGCCAGTATTCATGGATTACAGAGTCAAAGAGGTAGAAGAGACCTGGACATGATCTGATCAACCTCTTCTTTTGACTACTCAAAGTGTTGGCCCGGCTCAGCAGTAAAACTGAAATCAGTGATTGGTTCTTCTACTTCCAAGCTCAGCCAGCGCTTCTCTCCTTATAACACTCTTGCTTCCATTTCCTAATATGAGGATCAGTAGTTGATGGAAAAATGTTTAAATAAGCACAGCCAAATCCATATTTACATCAATCCCAACACTTTCCATTTCTCAAAATACCAGAGTCTGTAGAGTACTCGTTTGTCTGCCGAGCATCTATTTCCCCATTTTTGATTTCTGAACCCTAATTTCTCTTAGACAAAATCCCCACCCATGTAGTTCACACAGGACTCATCACATTCACAGTTTCATCAGTGTCATGCCAGTCCAGTAAGAATGTCATATTGTGTCTGGGCCACCAGGATTGGGTCATGACGCTGTCCCTGAAACAAACCAATCGAAGATAACTGCAAGACTTTTGCAGATACACACTTAATGCAGGCCCTCTCTTGGTGCTGTGGTTGGGGACAGGACAGAGAGGAGCTATTGCTGCTGGAAAGCATCATGTGAGCAAAAGGGAAAGCAGCTGAAAATGGGAGAAATTCAGTGAAAGACAAGAGTTTAAAAGTATACAGAAATGAATAGGATAGGAGCACTGTGTTTCAAGAGGTGCCAAATTACATAAGAATTCAAACAAGTGTTAGTATTGTGTACATTCTATAATTTATTACTCACTTTTCTGGACTCTGCACTAATCAAATTCTATATTCCTTACATATTAGAGTGGCCCCCTCAATCTATCAGTTTTTAAAAGTAGGTAGGGAATAAAGATACAGGCGCCTTTGGATTGACTTTCATTCATTTTTTTTTATATCCCCATTAAATTCTTAATGTTGACATATTTTCAAAGAGTTATTCTAACAAGAGTTATTCTAAGATGCCACAAAGTGTTATTCGAGAACTAGAATAATAGCAGGAGAAATGGGAATAAAATTATGTTTGGATATTTTTAACATTCCAACTTTGTGTTATGCTTAGAGATGATGATGAAGAATAGAACCCAATATGGAGTTAATCCTGTCTTATTATAAATGTGGGTATTCACTGGGACATAAAGCATTCCTATATTTACGGAGAAAAATAATTTTGAGTTGTGTACAAATAGTCAAACATTCAAGTAGATTTTTTTGTCCTCTTCTTTTTTAGCAAATATCCATTTTTTATACACTTGAACTATGTTCCCTTTTTGTTTTCCTGTTATTGACACAGTATGGACTGAGACTATAAAGGAGATAATTTAAGGGCAACCTCATACCTGAAAAGTTGAAATCATTGGTTTCCCCTTACAGAAGACTCCCTGGGGAACATAATACAGGGAATCACGGGCAATTTACTAGTAGTTGTGATATGTATCTGTCTGATGTGAAAAATCAATGCTTTCTCTTTTCTTAAAAAAGGGCCTCCCTGGGGACCCGAGAGTAGAAGGTCAAAACAGCTGTCTAGTTTGCATGCCCCACTGTTTGTTCTCCAATAGCAAACAGTTCTTCAAGTAATGACACTTCTGCCTCTGGGGTAGTGGGTGCAGCCCTGCATGCTCTGCCACATCCACCACTGTGCTGCGATTAGAGAGAGGGTCTTACTTGGAAGAGAAATAAAGGATTTTCAAGATGAAATTGTACCCCATTCACCCGCCACTCTCTCACTCAAACTTTGTGTACTTGATGCCCTTCCACTCACCACCCCATCCCTACTTTAGAAAGAGAAGATCTTTGTCACATTTGTATATACAACACATAGTGCACTGAGTCTTCTTCCTGGCCATTTCCTTGTACCAAGACTTTAGGAGCATTAGTGACCTATATAGCATATGGGGCCAAATAGCTGCAATTAGTGGCAACATCTGATTAAGATATTTGTAAACTTTGTCTCTGAAGGTGCTGATATGTTTGTGTGTGTGTGCATATGCATGTATGCATGTAATGACAGGAACACACATATCAACATATGTTAAATCAAAATGAATTTGGGTTTAGAATGGGCTTTTTAAAAGTATTTTGTTAATCCCTTGAGTATAATTATGGACAACCTAAAATGCTACAGAGACAGTGCTGGGACACTTAAGACAAGCTATAGTGTGGGACTTATTGCCAAAATATATTGCTTTCTTGTTAGAAATCTGAATTCCAAGGATTTCTTTAAATTCCTTCCATTCAATAAACTGTATGGCTTTCACTGTAAAAATGCTTTATGCTGCCCAGGCTCTACAAGCTTCACAATCTTATCTGAGAAAAGTGATAGGAATGTGTGGTGGTAGGATATATATATCTCCTATTTTATTATTAACATTCAAATTCCAAAATTGCATGAAATTTCAAATATTAAAAAATTAAAGGAAAAACAAGAAAATTTGCAATTCTTGTGAAAATATTCCCTGAAATTTAATAAAATATTTGCTAGACTTGACTAAGCTCCTATATTTTGTATTCATTTAACAAACTGTGGCCTCCAGTTTCCAGTGATTGAATAAAAATTCCCACATATGATGATGGTAAATATTGTACTATTCTATTTAGTTGTTGCATGCAAGAGCCAATACTCAGTAATTATGTTGAGTAATATGTATTGCACCAAATATTATGAAGATATTTAAATAATAGGGGAAGTCTGATATAGAGAAACTATTACACTGAAATATACTGTAAAATCATTAAACTCTGAGAATAGTGAAACGATTTTCCTATTTTTATG
The DNA here is from genome assembly GCF_041296265.1 of Equus caballus. Lineage (NCBI taxonomy): Eukaryota > Metazoa > Chordata > Mammalia > Perissodactyla > Equidae > Equus > Equus caballus. Next base: position 91,380,710 of record NC_091697.1, on the reverse strand, counting down.
TGTAGGTATAGGACAAAAATCTAAGGGAAAATTAGCAAAGTATTCTGGCATCATAAATATTTAATTTAATTTTCTTAATATAGTTTTATAAAAATTACCTGTAAGAATTGCCTTTATTCAGGCCAGCTCCATGGCCTAGTTGTTAAGTTTGGCATCCTCCAGTTCAGCATCTTGGATTCGGTTCCTGGGTACAGACTTACGCCACATGTCTGTCAGTGGCCATGCTGTGGCGTAGGCTCATACACAAAAAGGGCAAGATTGGCAGTGGATATTAGCTTAGGGTGAATCTTCCGCAGCAAAAAAAAAAAAAAAAGAAAGAAAAGAAAAGGAAAAGAAATGACTTTATTCAATGGCGTCTAGGGCTTTGGGGAGAGAGGAGGGTTGAATAGGAGAAGCACAGGAAATTTGTAGGGGGGGCAATGAAACCATTATGTGTAATACTGCAAAGGCAAATATGTGCTACTAAAGCATTTGCCAAAACCCATAAAACTTTACAGCACAAAAGTGAACTGTAATGTATACAAATTAAAAAGCAGTAATTTAAAAGGGTGAGGGGTTCCAGGATGACATGCATGCAGACTGTGACAAAAGAATCTTACTGTGTTACCAATGGATGAAATAACCTCACTGAAGATGGTGGGGAAAGATACTGATCTAAGCAACTTTGGAGATGAGGGAAGACTGTAAGACTAAAGGCAAAAGAAAGTATACCTAAGCGCTGTGCTCTAGTTGCTGCAGTGTTTTCCACAAGAGTACGAGTTGATAATTCTAATTACATGTGTGTACTGGATTTGAACAATTAAATAACTGGATGTCAGATGCTGGGAGCCAGGTTTCTTACTGTTGGAGTAGGAGATTACAGATAAGCAAGGGGAGGAGGCTGGAGTGATCCAAGTGGTAATGGATTAGAGTTGAAGATATTAGTATAGACTCATCAGAATGCTCTCTGGTTTAATATACATAAATATATATAGAGAGAGAGAGAGACGGATAATATATAAATATTAACAGACACATATAAGCAGGTTCATATGCTCACATATATTCCCTTGCCCTCTCAGCTGAGAGAGCCTGAAGCAATGGAACTCTAGCAGCAACAAGTACGTGTAGCTCCCAGAGCTTGGTTTCTAATGCTATTCTCCAAGAAAAGGAACCAGTTCTCCTTGGAGAACAACTAGCTCTAAGCTGGAACATTCTGAGCAACAAAATAAATACAATAGTATTGGATTACAACCCAAAGAATAAAATAATTATTCATAATTCCATACTAATATAAACAAATGATTAAATAAATAAATGAAGGAGAATAGATGAATCTCCTATGCAAAAGTATTCCAAATAATTTATATACTCTCCTCTCAGGGAGGTAGAGCATGACTCCCCACTCCTTAAAAGTGGGCTGTAGAGAGTGACTTCCTCCCAAGGAGTAGAGAATGCAAAGTGGGAAAGAGTAACTTCACAGTGAAGAAACCTGACAAACACTACCTCAGTCAGGGAGGTGATCAAGGTCAACATCAACGGTGGTAAGTCATGTTGATAGCATATACCTTTGATATCTTGATATAATGTGATGAGAATGGCACTTTACTTCTGTGATGTTTCTCCCAAAATGATATAACTCTAACCTAATCATAAGAAAAACTTCTGACAAATCCCAATTGAGAGACATTCTGCCAAATACCTTGCCGGTACTCCTCAAAACTTTCGAGGTCATCGAAAGAAAGGAAGTTTGAGAAATTGTCACAAGTCAGAGGAGCCTAAAGAGATATGATGACTGAACATAATATAGTCTCCTGAAAAGGATCCTGAAACAGAAAAAGGACTTCAGGTAAAAACTAAGGAAATCTGAATAAAGTGTAGACTTTACTTAATAATAACTCATCATTATTGGCTCAGTAATTGTGATAAATGTACCACGCTGCTATAAAACACTAATAGGGGAAATTGGGTGTAAATATATGGGAACTCATACTGTCTTCACAACTTTCCTGTAGATCAAACACCAATCTAAAATTGAAAAGTCATTTAAGAGCTGACTTTAGTGTAACATGGAAAGAGTGATAAACTCTTCACCTTTTTGAAGGCTTTCTATCCACATCACCTGTGAAACTACTTTCTTTTACTCCTCAACCCTCTTCTTTAGTCTAAACGGAACTGTCCATAACCTAGCATCTGCCTTGCTCCCTCCCACCTCTATTATTTATCCATGTTGTCCTCATCTCCAGCAATGCCCTTCTCGTCCCTCTTTGAACACCTAACTCTCCTTCAAAGAACATTTTAAATCCTAATCCTAGGAGACTTTCTGTATTCCCTCTGAACATTCTTACTCAAGAATGCATGGAGGACTTTGAATCCTTATCGCAAAATTTAGCATGGAAATATTTAAGATTTTATGCTGTTCATTACGTTTTTGCACGTGTAAGTTTCAACTCTCCAAAATGTGAATGTGCGTTGTGCTGTTTACTTCTCCCATATGCTCCATAGCAAGTAAATCAACTATTTTTTACTAAATAGATAATATTTTATTGATTTTATAATGTGAATGAGTGGATATATATCAGAAAGTGAATACATTTTTCCACTTTGCTATTTTGTTTGAGGATAAAGACAGATTTTTAATGACAAATATTTTTAAATTACAACACTGAAGCAGAAAAAAAAGTGGATAAAAATTGAAAATAAAAGTAAAAAAATATAGGAAGAAATATTTAAGTAGAGCATCACTAAGAAGCCCAAGAGAGATGATAGTAAATTTTAAGAAAAAATTAGTCATGTATTTATTCTTTTATAAAAAAGTGATAATTAGTACTATTTACAAATAAGAAAAAGTACATATTTTCACTCATTTATATTTTTGCTAAATATGTGTGTTCTCCCTTGTTTTAATAGAAGAATTAAGTTTTTAAGACAAGTCATTTTTTAGAAAGACATGTTTTAGAAAGAGAATTTTTAAAGGAACCGAAATTGGATCATGTGGCAAGAGGACATGTTGTTCCCAATATCTGTTCTGAATTTCTTCAATGTTTAATAAATAAAGTAGCTGGGCACATGGACACTCAGTTACTTTCTCATTGTTCACAACGTCTTGGTGTGACCATGTGATTACATTCTGGCCAGTGAGTTATAAGGAGATTCTGTTACAGCTTCCAAGAATCTTCCTCATAAAAAGACAGCTGGAACATTTTGTTTGTTACCTTTTGTTATTCTTTTTAATTACTCAAATATTGCCTGAAGGACATTTTTTTTCTTTTCATCAGGAATCACATAAAATGCCTTATTGTTTAGTTTTGCCAACAGTCTAAATTGTCAGCTGCTATTTCAGATCATTAAATAACAGATAAATTCATTCTGATCAAAATTGGAGAGTTTGAAAGAAGACAAATAGGAGCTAAAGACTCTGTTTGAAACCTAATCTATAAAGAAAATACAAAAGTAGCAATCTTTTAACTTTAAGAATCCTGCCTTAGTTACACTGAAAAACTTGAGAAATACTGAAAATGACGTTCGTGAGGATCTAGCTGTGGAAACAGTATGCAGACCTACAGAAGCAAAGTAGCAATTTAATGTTCTCTTTAAAAAATCTATTATCAAATTGAATCCAGTATAGACACATGATTTACATTGTGTTCTGGATTTTTGCCATAAGCATCTTTGCCACAAGCATTTTTGCCACATAACTAATTTTATGGCAATTTTGCCATAAAAGATAAAACAACTGGTTGACAGTTTGAGTTCATTTCTCCGTTGACTGCAGCACTTCCATTTTTATATTATATACGTCTCAGCTCCACATTTCCCATAGAACTTTGCAACATCTATCAGCAGACATGTGACAACACGCCAAGAACAAACACCAGTGTAGAAGGCTTTTCATGATGAAGTACAAAGCTCAGTTACACACATGCACCCTAGTATTTGGAAACCGATACCTCTCTTAATGAAGGAAGAAATTTTAGCAAAAAGGAAAAAGTGCGATGGATACTGAAAGAGGAGCTGAATCAACAAGCAAAAAAAAAATATATATATATATATATAATACTGTGAATGAAAGACTTCAAACACAAGTGCTTAGGGACAACCCACAAAGTAAAACCCGTTATTTGAGCAGTATTGCCATGAATCTACACACGTTCAAAATGTATTCAAATATTTTGTATTTTGCAAGAAAGTCTTTTTAGTTTTGTTACTTATTTTTCATGTTTCATTATGTTCTTTTTAATGTCCCTCCTTTATTTTTGTTATTTTATCTTTTATGGTCAAATTGCCTTACAGTCAATTAATTATGAAGTGAAAATATTTGCGGCTAAAATGCTTGCAGCAAAGACCATATAAAGCAAAGATGCTTGTGGCAAAAATAACTAGAACCAGTTTAAAGGATTCAACTAATATCTGGTAACTCATCAACACCCAGAATTACATAATATACATTTTAAAAAGGAAGTGAGGGAACTATAATATTTTAGGTAGTTTTCTCAATGTTTACACAACTTAGACATGTATTATTATCTCTACCAAAAAAAGATACTGGGCCAGGCCAGTGGTGTAGTGGTTAAGTTCGTGTGCTCTGCTTTGGCGACCTGGGGTTTGTGGGTTTGGATCCCGGATGTGGACCTACACACCACTCATTAAACCATGCTGTGGCGGTGTCCCACATACAAAATAGAAGGAGATTGGCACAGATGTTACCTGAGTGACAATCTTCCTCAAACAAAAAGAGGAAGATTGGCTGGGGATGTTAGCTCAGGATCAATCTTCCTCATACACACACAAAAAGTTACAGAAGGTCTTGGGAATTTTAAACACTCTTCAGTCAAGCAGTTTGTAAACGGTCATGCTTGGATTTGGACATAGGTCTGTTTCTGTGAGTTCTGACATTCTGTTAGTCCGCTTCTAGGGAAGAAGATTCTGTTGTCTTTGTTGCTGTTTTTTTATTGCTTCAACCTGGGCATACTGGAGGAAAGTTTCCTTAGGGACGAAAACAAGGAAAAGGCCAAAGTCGTTCATGGGCAACAGACAGATCAAAGAAAGGATGGGAAACTTCACACCACTCACTTTGAAAAAGCACGTTATGACTCATTTAGCATAAAATAACATGGAGAAAACATTCACTGGCACTTGGAAATAATAACACTTCCTTTCTACTCATACTCAGCTGCTCAGTTATTCTCAATCTGAGTCTCTTTTCAGTAAGGCATTAGATTTCTTTTTATTGTCTGAAACACACTGATATGAATCTCAAGAATGTTATTAAATCAGATTACAAATATCTGGACACTAGGTTCATAGAGTTTGGAAAAGAAGGAAATGCAAGATCTTGATTTAGTTAAGTTCCCATTTTTGTGAGGATTCTTGAACTAAGTGCATGAATAAATTCAGTAAAATGTGTTTCATAGTTCAAGAACATCAAACTTTTCAAAGTTACTTTACTTCTTGGCAAATTGTTGTTTCTTTAAAGTATTTCAAACACCCAATAAAAGAGGCCCCTTCTCCATTAGTACATTCATAGACAACAATATTTGGATAGATTAAGTGAAATGAATTAGAAACACATGGGTTACATTACTTTTAAAATAAACATGAGTTTAAAAATTATTGGGAAAATGGCTAGCAAAATGGGTTATTCTAAGACCAAAACATTTTAAAAAATGGATTAATACATTTCAGAAAATCTAAGGAGAAAAAAGAAATAGAAAACTGCTTTGTAATTAAAGCAGAATGAAAGGTATGCTAATTTAAATAATTCAAATTTTATTTCAGAATTCTTTCTAGTTTGCGTCAGATAACAATATTGTATGTAAATTAATAATGTCACATATAAGTAATCGTCCTATTTTATACAGATAGACAGGAGCGATAAACAACATCCTCTTGACACGTCTCATAAGGTCCTTCATGACCTGGCTCTTGTCATCCTCCCTCTTGCAATGGAGTAAGAGTAAAAAGCAGAATATGGTTGGATCACACAACTTGAAGAGTAATCTCAGCTGTTTGAAGGCAGTGACTGTTTCAGTGCCCTGTATAGTACCTGGCACTTAGTAGGCAGCTAATACATATTTGATAAATAAACACATTAATTGAGATCACTCAAGAGTCATAAATATTGAATTTTAAATGGTATAAGGGAATTGAAGACCAGTGAAATTAAATGATCTATCTCTAAGATCATGTGAAGCCATGATCTCCTGAGTCCCTAACTCTCATCTATATCTATCTCAATGTCTAAAGGAAGCTTCTTCAGACCTAGAGAGTTAAACCCATAGTAATAGTCACACAACCCAAATAGTGTCCGTGAGAACTGAAGGAGTGTGGGAATATGAAAGTGAAAGGGTAGGGTACAAAAATGCTTTAGTTCCTATCCATTCATCTGTTCACTGGAAACAAAAATGCAGAAGAGCAGAAAGATGAGGGAGAGATGGGAAGTTAGATGAGAAGATGCTCAGATAATAAGAATTCCAAGGAAGCCACACAATCTCATTCATTAGATGAGTCATCTCAGTTGTTTTCAAAACATCACTAGAGGGGCCAGCCGGTGGCCCAGCAGTTAAATTCGCACGTCCTGCTTCTCGGCACCCCAGGGTGTAGACATGGCACTGTTTGGAACGCCATGCTGTGATTGGCATCCCACACATAAAACAGAGGAAGATGGGCACGTATGTTAACTCAGGGGCAGGCTTCCTCAGCAAAACAGAGGAGGACTGGCAGTAGTTAGCTCAGGGCTTATCTTTCTCAAAAAAAAAAAAAAAAAAACCCACTAGATTTTCCAAATATAGATTTGCCTTTTAGTTTTATGATATTTTCAAATAAGATCACTTCACTGCTGACTTTTATTGTGGATGATCTCACATAGGAAAGCAACTCAAAACGTTTGGGGTGAGATATAATTCAGATTTTATCTTTGTCTCAATCTTTTCTCACATGAGCATCTTTAAAATGAATATGATTTACAACCAAGGTTTTTTAAGGTACAACATAAGGAAAGTGCCATTTATTCTTTGGCAAAAAATTAGTACAGTATTACAAATATCAAATTTGTTTAAAATTATTCAGAATTTGATTCCATTATTTAAGCACACTAATATAGTAAATGTAAATATGATCCTTTTTCATAAGGTATGTAGTTGTTTTCTTAAATTGGGAGATTATCACCATTTCATCCATTGAAATCTGTCCAAGGAAATGGAAAGTATGGCATGATCTGTCTATCGACTTAGAAAATTCTGATTAATATAATTTTATCCATGAATAATAAAAGTGATCAATGGATAACTTATCTATGAATAATTGTATTTTCCACTTATCTTTGATTTTTTTTTTCCATTAGATCACCATGGAAAGTGACTAATACTAACATGGGCAATTGATATCTCTGAAATAAAGGATAGAATTTCCCATTTAAGAAGTGTTTAAAACTTCTAGTGCTATACACCTTCCGAGTCATCTTTCAAGAATCAACCCTCTGTCACCTTCTTTGCAAAATCGTATCCCCTTCTCCTCTGCCCCTAAAGTGATGTACTCTCTCCCACATGCTCCCAGGACACTCTGTTCATAATTATACAATCACGCTTACCCACAATACATTTTGTTGTAATTGTCTAGTTGTATGACCATTTCCTCAAATGAAAAATCAGTTCTGGGGGCTGAGTGGTTAACATTTCATGCCGCTTTGGCAGCCTGAGTTCATAGGTTCAGATCCTGGGCATGAACCTACTCCACTCATCAGCCATGCTTTGGAGGCATCCAACACACAAAATAGAGGAAGCCTGGCACAGATGTTAGCTCAGGGCTAATCTTCCTCAAGCGAAAAAAGAGGAGGATTGGCAACAGATGTTAACTCAGGGAGAATCTTCCTCACCAAAAAAAAAAATCAATTTTGGAAGGAAAGGAACTGAAACTTATTCGTATCAGGTGGTATGACTAGCTATCATGGTGTATTGAAGATGCGTTTGTAACAGTAAGCTGTGGGAGCCGCATCACAGAGTATGGCTCCAAAGAAAGTGTAAGGGAAAAAATTCACAATGATTAAACAAAACTGAGACATGTGAGTGGCCCAGTGATGTCACTGAGATCAGAGCGGATGAAGAATTAGACAACTTAAATCAGAACCAACCAATGTAGGCACAGCGTTAAGGCCAAAACCAGTATCTTAAGCAATGGAATCCTTGGCCAAAACCTGTGCTACAAAGCAGACATCACTGTGTAGCAGAATCAAGCAAAATAAGAAGATTAGCACCTTCAGAAAACAGGAGTCACCCTCATGAACTGGGAAGGATATGTAATATAAAGCATTTCCAAGAGGCCACTCTTCATGAATGTGTCTTCAATACACAATAATAGCCAGTCATACCGCCTGAGAGCCAGAATCCTGAGACTGGTGAGATTAGGCAGGGAAAGACAGAGGGGTGCAAGATGCTTTCAAATGCTTCTTTGTGTCTTAGGACCACCTAATCCTTTAAGATTCTGACACAAAAATTAAAACAGGCACAGAAACACACAATTTTACATTCGCAGTTCAGGGGCCATGGACCTTTCTCCAGCCTTCCAGTTATGCCTACAACTCTAGAGAGAACCCTTGGAAAGGAACTGCAAGATAGTTAAACCTAAATTACAGAATTATTCCGTGCTCTATACAGAATATGGAATTAGCTGATCCTTAAGTATGGAAAAACTACAGGTGATTTCCACTACAGTTAAACAAGGTGACTAAGTTGTCCCATTCTATTGGTAAGTTTTGAATAAATTTTCTTTGCTTTTCATTTGTTTAATTTCCAAGAAGTGCCCTTTAACTTGATGGACTTGTGTATGCACAAAATTGTAGAGCTGTTACTAATTTTTTTCATCTTAAAGACAACTGTCTATCTGTAGAAAATATAGGTGTTTATATAATTTAAGTAAGAAAAAAACTTATTTAAAGTCTGCATATATGTTCCTCACTTAAAAAACACCCTGTTATTATATTTTTTTATAAAATGGCATTAAGTTTCCACTTACTTTAAGAATAAGGTAACTTTTTGGTTCAGAGATTTTATGCTATTTTTTGTGTGAGGAAGATTGGCCCTGAGCTAACATTGGCACTTAATCTTCCTCCATTTTATGTGGGATGCCACCACAGCGTGGGTTGATGAGTGATGCTAGGTCCGTGTCAGGGATCTGAACCTGTGAACCCTGGGTCAGTGAAACTGAGCAAGGGAACTTAACCACTATGTCACTTGACCGGCCCCAAGGGATTTTTTTTTTTTTAATCTATTTGAGAGTTAGCAAGCATGCAAAGATGAGTTAACCATGTTCAAAAAAATGAAATCCATAAAACACTAAGACTACTTTTTGCATAATTTGTTTTTTCTTTTGATAATAAAGAATTCACTGAACCAAGTAGTGAATAATTTTATATACACATTAATTGTATTATATAGAAATTATTTGTTATATTATCTGTGCCTCTATAGTGTGAGTTCCTGGAAGGAAAGTCCTATGCTTCATTCATTATTTTATTACAAGAATTAGCACAGCATCTATGGATCTCAATGCACGCCCCCTTCACAGAAACACAAGGTGGCTGGAAAACAACATGTATGTGAGGGGACATTGCCACGAGGGAGTGATGGGAAACGTGTCCAAAACGGTAGATTAGAGCTATAAATGCCTTGACTGGTGTGTTGGGGTTTTGTTCTGGAGGCAATGGGAAGCTGTAAAAAATAATTTAAGTAGATATGCAAAAACAGTTTGTGTTTTTGAAATAAAATTCTAATTTTATTGGAGAGAGAAAGCAGAGAGAAAAATACAAAACAAGAGAGCTGATAGGAGGCTATTAAAACAGCATACAGGAGTCTATATGAAATAAACTAGAATAGTCTAGATGAATGTCTGCACTAAGGCAATGACACTGGGGAAGAGTAGGAAGAGACATTTCCTGAAAAACATGTACACATGATTATGTGGAGTCTAACCAAGAAATGCAAAAGTAATTCAAGATTAGGAAATCTGTTGAAATATTTAATTATCTAAGTACATAAAGCACTTGTTGTTGCCTTTGCTTAGAACATACTCCTGTCCCCAAATATTTTAAAGGCTCATCCTCACCCAAGCCACTCAGGTGTCTGTTTATTCGTCCCCTCTGTAGAGAAGGCTGAATGGACCACCCTTTCTAAATGAGCTCTTAGTGTCTTTCTAGAACGCCTTATCCTATTTATTTTTCCATCTAATAGTAAACATCACCTAACTCTATATTATTTACCTCTGTATTGCTTGTTTTTATCTGTGTCCTCTATTGAAAAGCTAGATGTATGGAGCAGGGACTTCTACTATTTTAATCATTGCTACTCCCTAGCATATAGAACAAAACCTGGCACAGGGTAAGTAATCAAAAATTAGTTCTTAGTTACTGATATGATTATCTTCATATGTGAAAAATACAGCTGACATATTGGGGCCAGCCCAGTGGCATAGTGGTTAAGTTGGCATGGTCTGTTTCGATGTCCCAGGGTTCGTGCATTCAAATCCCGGGCATGGACCCACACACCTGCTCATCTCGCTATGCTGTGGAGGCATCCCACATACAAAATAGAGGAAGACTGGCACAGACATCAGCTCAGGGACAATCTTCCTCAAGCAAAAAGAAGAAGATTGAAAACAGAGGTTAGCTCAGGGCCAATCTTCCGCACTGGAAAAAAAAAATACAGCTGATATAATTTCAACAACTACTTTTTAAAATAGAAATATGTGAATATTTTCTTCATATATTATCAATCCAAAGTCAGCCTCATGCTTCATGAAGAAACTCTGGAAGTATTTCTGTTAAAATTAAAAACATGAGCAAGATAAGAATGTTTTTTACTCCCACTCTCATTTTTCCTTTTCTGAAACAACTAGCCAATATAACTAGACAAAGGAAAAGAGGTATAAACAACGTAATTCATCTGGAAAATCCAGGAATAAAAATGAAATATTATTCTAACTAACAAAAAAACCCCAAGATTTCTGAATATAAAATTAATAGTCAGAAATCAATATCTTCCTTATGTACAAATAACTAAAAAGGTAAAATGGAATTAAAGACCCATTTTTCAACATGGAAAAGAATAGCTACGAAAGAACCTAATTAAAATATTTAAAATCTACTTGAAAAATACTTTAAACTGCTGTAAGGACTCTGAGGATAATAAAAACAAATGCAAAGGCACAGCAAGTTCTCAGAAAGCTGTATCTTAAAGATATGAGTTATTTCTGTTAGCCTACAAATTCAAACTTATTCCAATAAAAATACCAAATAGATTTTTTTTTAATGAGAAAAAAAGTAGGTAAAAAATACCTAAATTGGGAAGGGGTTCATGAGGGGCAAGCCCTCCCAGATAATAACATTTGTATATAGTTATTTTCCTCCTTATATATACTTATTCTCAAGTAGTGATATCATGATTTCAAACTCTGTCTAATGCTGATGTCTTATTTATATCCACAGCCTGGAATTCTCACTGAACTCCAGATTTGTAAATCTCATTTTCCATTCAATATCCACTTTGCTATCTAACAGGTATATCAACCTTAAATGTCCCAAGAGAGACTCTTAACATTACTCACCACCCAAATCTAATCTTTCCACTGTCTTCTCCATATGAAATAATGGCAAAAACATCTTTGTAGGTGTTTTGTTTGTTTTTTTTGGTGAGAAAGATTGGCCCTGAGCTAACATCTGTGCCAATTTTCCTCTATTTTGTATACGGGACGCCGCCACGGCGTGGCTTTTTGAATGGTGTGTAGGTCGGCGCCTGAAATCTGAACTCGTGAACCCCAGGCTGCCAAAGCTGAGCGCGGAACTTAAGCACGACACCACCAGGCCAGCCCTCTTTGTAGTTTTCTTCACAATAAACCGGATAGTCCTCCTTCACACCGTATTCTGTCTTTCATATCCAATCTATCATCAAATAACAAAGACTCTGTTGCTGATATATATTGAGAATTTGATGACCTTGTACCATTCCCCCTGCTGGCTAAAGTCACTATCATGTCTTTCCTAAATTATTGTAATTGTTTTCTGCCTTCTCTCCGTGATTTTACTTTTGTGTCCTCCCCCACCCTCCCGCAACCCAATCCACTTGTGCTAATCATCTATACTTAATACAGCAGTCCAGTGATCTTTGCTTTGCAGCTAGAAAACTTCAGGTAAAATTGATACCTGAAGTAAATTGGGAGGCAGACCACATTCCCTTGGAAATTATACCTCTAACAGAAAAAGTTGGAAAACAGTGTCTGTTGGCTATTATTGCCTGAAATTGACAAAGCACAAGAGAAAGTTGAACTCAGTAAAGAATTGCCTTGTTTTCTAATATGAAAGGGAGTAGAGACAAGTCTATGGCCTTATGGACTTCAACAGACTAGCTGCTTCCAGAGTCTAAATCACAGGTGATAAATTCAAAAGTAGCACAGCCCCACTAAACTTTTCAGTTGAATAAAATGACACAGGGAAAACATCAGGTAAAGAGTGTGATGCCAAGCTGAACTTCTCAGTTGAATAAAGGGACCAAGTGCAGCAATCAGATCATGAGTTGTGACCTTCCCGCTATTGTTCCAGACAGCCTACGGCAGCCACCATTAAGCTGAGAGGGAAAGGATGGGGCAAGAGGATGGATATGGTTACTAAAATTTGTATCTTATTAAAAGAAAACTGATAAAATGTCTATCACACTTTTGGAGAAATATTGTGTCAAAGACACAAGCTCTGATTTTTAAAAAGCCTTTGACTTTTTGAGACTTAAAACAATGCTAGCCCTCAACTTCCGTGAAAAAGAGGAAGGCTTTGAATTCTGCATAGCCACCACAGAAGCCAGACTCCCAAGACCACATCTACCAAAGCCACCGAGCTGTCTCTGAAATGACAGAAATTAGAGCTGTGGAAAAGAACACGCAAAGCAGCTCCTCCCGGATCGCAGAATGAGAGCCTCCAAAATGTTGGCCCAGTGGGGACTTTGAATTACTCTCCTTGTCCCCCTATGTTCAGGAGTGTTTAATGTCATGATCCTGTCCCTGTTCCACCATTGTATATTGTGTGCAGTGACATACCTTCTTTTTGACATCAAAAGTTGTCACACAAAAGAGCTATCTTGGACTTTGATCTGGATGCAGTGACTGAGTGGCAGGTTGGACAGCTTATTTTAAGTGAGTATACTGTTGTGAAGGGAAAGAGAAATGTATATTTGGTGCTCAGAAGGGCAGATGGTAAGAGGGACTGACCAAATGCTCACCATTCCCATTTACTCTTCCTGAGTTCATAGGAAGGCTATGTGTCCCATTCTCCCTTGCAGTTTGTGAGGTGGTGTGATCCTTTTTGCAGGAAATATGCTACTTATAAGAATTGAAAACAAGAGTTAAAAATCTCCTGAATGGCAGCTAGTATGATATCATAGGATGCTGAAGGCCAGTCTATAGACAGAATATTGTATCTAATAAGGTAATCAACTGAGTATTAAATTGAAAAATTAAAATTCAAAAATCAGCAACATTTTATTCACTGATTAAAGTCAATTAGAAAATGTCTCAGAGAAAAGATCCTATTTACTGTGGCAACAGAAACCATGAAGACATTAGGATTAAATCTAATAAAAATCTGTGAGACTTTTATAGAGAAAATTACAAAATATAATAGAGTGATATAAGACAAGATTCCAAATAAATTAAGACATACAATACCTTCATATACTGAAGGATAATATTACTAAGGTATCAATAAATTAATCTACAAATTAAATGCAATTACATTGACAACAGAGTCTTTAATGAAATCTGAAAAATTTCAGAAAAGCTTACAGAAAAACAAAGGACCAAGAATAATCAAGAACACTATGCAGGAGTATGAAGTGGCAACGCTTAACCAGTGAGATATCAAGATTTTTGTAAAATGTTAATAGTTAGATATTGTAGTATTTTCAGAGAAAGAGGCAAATATACGAGACTTGAGAGTTCAGAAATATGCCACATTATATAGAAATAACGTCAGACAGAGATGGAATCAAATAAAATCCATTACTATTAGTGGATTATTTAATAATTAGTAGTAGAAAAATTGATTATCCATACAGAAAAAGAATTTATCAATACCTATGTTGAGGCAAATAATCCATAATCAATCTTTACATCAAAATTGGGGTGAGTTTAATCTGAGCCAGATCTGAGGACTAGCAAGGGGCCTACCTTCACCAAAGAAGTGGAGTGTACAGAGTGGTTGTTTACTGACTTGGAAAAAGGACGTACACCACATATGACAGGAATGTCCCTTTTACAGTTCTCACGAGATGCTTAGCTGGCACAGCAGATCGGTGGTCACAAGGTGAGTGGTCACAAGGTGAGCACAGCAGTTCAGTAATTAATCCTTAATTTAGGGAGAGATGCTTATCCTAAAGGAAATGCCAATACGGGGGAGATTACATCCCTATTTTTAGGGGCATCATTCTTGTCTTTGGGACAAAGTAAATGTTTAAAGCAGATGTATAATGCATGCTCAAAAGGCCACATTGGGCCCTTTTGGAAAAACAAGATCAGACCGAATAATTTTAAACCAGTTGGCTTCCTCATATACTCCAACATGTATTATTGCTTTCCATTTGTTTATCACCTATGTCATAAAAAAGATAGTTGGCGGATTAAATAATGTGATATTATGATTTATAATAAGAACATATATACTTTGGTCTTAGTCTACAGTTCGTGGCATACAACTCCTAAAATCCTTGTAATTTCTTAAGTGATAAGAGCCTTGGGAATATCTTTTGTTATAATATTTGATCTTTTGTCCTCAGTTCCTGAAATAGCTCCATAGCAATAAAGGTGAAAGGAATGTCTTTCGCTATTCATAACAAAATCCCTTTCAACCACACCTGAGTTTATGTTAATGACTTGATTTTTTGAGAGTCCCTAGATAACTACAGGATGGGGGTTGGTTGCCAGGGGAAACCATGACGTGATTAGAGGGTTGGAACTTTCAGCTCCCCCCATCTTCCCTTCCAACTCTGGAGAGGAGAGGGGCTGAAGATCGAGCTAATCACTAACGGTCAATGATTTAATCAATTATGGCTACATAATGAAGTCTCCATAGAAATCCCTAAAGTACTGGCTTCAAAGAGCTTCCAGATTGGTGAACACCTGGAGGTACCAGAGAGAGCATGGAAGTTCTGCATCCCTTCCTCCATGCCTTACCCCGTACATCTCTTCCATCTGGCTGCTCCTGAATTGTATCTTTATATAATAAACCAGTAATCTAGTAAGTAAACTGTTTTCCTGAATTCTGTGAGCTATTCTAGCAAATTGTGGAATCTGAGGAGGGAGATGTGGTAAATTTCAATTTACAGCTGGTTGTTGACAAACACAGGTAACAACCTGCACTTGCAATTAGCATCTGAAGTCAAGGAAGAAGTCTTATTGGACTCACGTATTCACCTTTGGGATCTGATGCTAACTTCCCACAGATAGTGTCAGAATTGAATTGAATTGTAGGACACCCAATTGGTGTTGGAAAATTGCTTGGCTTGGGGAAAAAAAACCCACACAATTGGTTTCAGAAGAGAAGTGTCAGAAGTGTTGTGAGTGAGAATGTAGCACAGTAGAGAAAGAGAAGCATTTGTCCTTTCAAAGAAATAAATGTATAAAGCTAAAATTTACAAATTCTAAATGGAAAGGTAATAAAATATTTTTATGGCCTTTGAATGAAAAGGAATTTCTTAGAAAAGACAGAAAAAAACCCTAGAAATGGTAAAATGAAAATTCATAAAAATGACTACATTGAAATTAAAACATATTTCAACAAAAGAGACAATAAAGCTAAAAATTAGCCACAAACTGGTAAAAAAAGATATATGCAATGGAAAAATTTGACAATGAATTGGCATCTAGATTTTATCTTAAAACACTCCTGTGAATTAGTAAGAAATATTTCAAACACCAAATAGAAAATTGTGTAAAGATTTGGAATAAAAAAATGGAAACTATAAAAAGAGTCTCAAATTTGCTCTATGTTATAAAAACTCAAATTAAGGCAAAAATATTTCCCATCCATCAAATTTATCAAACCTAAAAGACTGACTATCACACGTATGAGTGAGGATATAAATAAAGAGATAGGCTCGTATTTACTGCTAAAAATGTAAATTGGTAGGCTCGTATTTACTGCTAAAAATGTAAATTGGTATAACTGCTTTGGAGTAATATGTTCATGTCCTATAAACAAAGGCAACTTCAAACCCAATTATGTACCCTAAAGCAATTCTTGTATATGTATAAGAAAACACAATAGAATTATTATTACTATCATATGTATAATAAGAAAGAATTGTAAATATGTACCTCGGAAAAAAAATAATAGGTCTAAAATAGTATACAAAAATCTATCAGATATTCAAATAAGAGATAATTATTTCACTATCTAACTGATTTCAAAATATGAAAATATATAAAAAACTTTCCAGTTCATTCTTGAAAATAACATTTGTCGATATCAAAGAAAATCATCCCTAAATATTAATCTAGACATTAATTTCACTTGTGAATGTTACATAAAATACCAAGTAAAATACTAGCAAACTTGAAATAATAGTATATAAAAAGACAGATGCAACTTGGCTAATTATTGTTTAATCCCCAAAATGCAAGGGTCTTCCAGCATCAATATATGGAGATTGATGTAATATTGCATTTATGAAATAAAAACTATGAAATACTAGCAAATAAAACAATTAAGAACTATGCAAGGAACTTCTACTTCTTCTGGCAATGTCAAAATAACTAGAAGTAAACTCACCCTAAGTGTGGTAAACAACTATAAAATTGGGGGGAAAATGTATGAGGCAACTGTTTTCAGATACCGGACAGCAGGCAGTGCAGACTGCAGTTCTTGAGAAAAGGGAAACTCACAAGGCAAGCCCCATGATTGTTCTGGATCTCTACAGGAAACTGGAGATCAAGCAGAGATCAGAGTATGTGGCTGCTTACATGAGGTTACTGTGGCGCAGCTGCTATAAGGCAAATAGAGTCAAGCAGTACTGAGCAACATGAGAGTTCCAGCCTAGTCAGAAAGGGGAAAGCATCTGAGTCTGAAGAAAAGCCCTAAATTAGGAATAAGGTCCACACCTATAGGGATATCTGTGCTAGACTGGCCCTGACAAAGCCAAAATCCAAGCCTCAATAAAATCATTAGGGGAGAGAGAATTTGGAAGTAAAATTCCACCAAGAGAGGAGCTTGGAAAAATATTGGCCTTTCTATATATCCACACCTACTTGGATCTCTGTTCAAGATGTCAATCAGAAACAAGCACACACCGAAACAGCACGCTTCAGGTGAATCATCCAATGTATCCTTCAAAAGGTTCACTATACAATCAAAATTTATCAGACATCCAAGTACAGGAGAATGTAACCTCTAGTTTAAAAAGATTTTTAAAAACTGACCCAGACAGTTCAGACACAGGATTTCACAAATAATGACTTTAAAGCAGCTATATATAGATATTTAATATATATATTTATATATAAATATGCATTACATGTATATACATATATATGTAGACTTAAATAAAAATATGGTATTAATGGGTGAACAGACAGGGAATCTCATATGAGAAATGAAAGTTATAAAAAAAATCAGACTGGAAATTCTAGAATTGAAAGTACAATAACTGAAGTGAAAAAACTTAAATGACTTTCTTAACAGTAGATTAGAAATGTAAAAAATAAACTGGGGGGGCTAGTGAACTCAAAGGCAGATCCATATAATTATGTAACTTTGATTATAGAGGCTTTTTATATTATAACTTAATATATGATAAGACTGGTTACCTCTCATAGCTTATTGTTTAGCATTTTCCTAGACATTCTGGCAGGTTTATTCTCCATGTGAATTTTAATGTCATATTGACTAGCCACACAAAAAATTGATGTTGTTAGTAGGATTGCACTAGGATTATTTATGCATCTAAAACTAATAAAATGCTGTATGTCAAATACATCTTAACAGAAAAATGATTATAAATGAACTTTAGTAATAGATACACATAACAGATTTCCCAAGATGTCTCTTTGGAACAGCAGTTCCTGAATTTTGCATACTTAAAAATGTTTGTCTATAGCCTTGATAATTGAAGGGCAGCTTGAATGGATATAAAATCCTTACTTCACACTATTTCCTGGAGTTTCTTTCCTTCCCTCTCTATTCCTTTCCTTCCTCCTTCTTTTTCAATGCTCTTCTATCTTTGTCCTGATAGGTATGCTACTTTTGTATGTTGTAGGATGAAGCCAGTCTAATTCTTTGAGCCTTGTAAATTATTTGCTTTTTTTATCTGAAGGGCCTGAGGACTTTCTCCTTTATCTTTAGACTTACTAGAATATATCCCAGAGTTGACAAATGTATGTGGTTTTTTGAGATACTATGTGGGCTTTTTCAATATGTAAAGTCAGATCTTTAATTGCTTGAAAGTTTTCTCGGGTTATAAAAACTACCTAAGTCTGTAATACTATTTGGAGCAAACAGGATCCTGGCCAAGATTTTAAAAGGAAAATCTGGAGGACAATATGTCCATGGAGGGCTTTGAAAAGCTCTGAGATATTCTTCTGGATCTAGAAGGTTGTATATATGTGCAGTTTTGTACGCATACATAGGAAAGACCTAACAGGACCCCAGTGTCTCATGTGGCAAGCAAAAAAGTGAAGACTAGACAGATTTGTAAGCCGCCTGAGCATTAAGGCATGCCTCAGCAGAAACATAGCCCCCTTTGAAAAGGAATAAGATTTATTGGTTCTAGCTGTTAAAGGGAATGTCTGAACAATCATTGGAGGACCGTTAAGCTAACCCAGATGAAAAAAATCTGGGAAGATAGGAATCTAATTTTCAGAATTGCCGCATTGTCTAAAGCATCTAGATTTGAACAAAAATTTATGAGATATGCAAATGAACAGGAAAGTATGGTCCATCTGCAGGAAATAAAAGTCAATAGAAACTGTTTTGAAGCAGTTTGGATGTATTTACTAGACAGAGACTTTAAATCAGCTTTTATAAGTATTTTCAAAAACTAAAAATCAATGTCTATAGAATAGAGAAAATTATAAAACAATGTCTCAACAAATAGACACTGTCAACAAGGAGATAGAAATTATTTTAAAAAGAACAAAAGATTCTGAAGTTGAAAACTAAAAGAACTGAAATTCAAAATTCTCTAGAAGGACTCAACAGCACATTTGAGCTGACAGAAGAAAGAATCCATAAAGTTGAAAATAAGTAATTAAAGTAATCCAGTCTGAGGAATAGAAAAAAAAAAAAAGAATGAAAAAAAGAGCATCGGCTCAGACCTATGGGATTCCACCTAGCATACCAACATGCGCATAGTGACAGTCTCAAAAGAAGAAAGAGAGAAAAAGGCAAAAACAGCATTTAAAGAAATAATGGTCAAAAACTTCCCAAATTTGATGAAAAATATTAGTGTACATATCAAAGAAGTTCAGCAAACTCCAAGTAGAATAAATGCAAAGAGATCCAACAGAACATTGTTTCAAAAAAAATTTGTGGCCCGAAAATTAAACTCATGGTATAAATATTTAGTATTTTACACCTGTTAAAAGTAATTTTGGCTAGATATGAAAGAATTTGATTCTAACATGTCATGAGCTCTAGCTATGTTACATAGAAAATCCACATTTATTTGAATTTTAAAGGCAGAAACTATGTCCTTTACTGCTTCACCCCACTGTTGGATATGCATAGTTTTTGAAGCAGGTTAACGATACAGTTGTTAAAATTGTTCAGTATCTATGTGTGAGTGCTATACATTTAGTGATCTTATGTTCTTTACCAGTGCTCATTGCCGAGAAGGCTCAACATCAGAAGTCCATAATGGGAAAGAAAACCTAGAGTAGGGATGCTGCCCAGCAGGACTGGAGAAGAATGAAAAGAAGTTGTGCTTGGAGAATCACCATTTGGGTACCAAAGAGTCATGATTGCTGTGTCCCTACCAGCCAACTACAGTCTTCACTGGGGTAGGAACTGTAAACATTTACACCATCGGTTCTTACTTGAGTAGAACTTCACACCAACTGCACCAAGTACACTTGTCAATTTATCTCCAGTAAACCTAGCATCAAGAAGCAGAAGCAATAACTCCTATGCCATGAATCTGCCCTTGACAGCATTCAGCAGATCCAGAAGGATGCTTGTAGCATCCTGCAGGACAAAGATAAAGCTAAAGAGTATCCAAGATGCCTAGTATATTTGTGAAGACAATATCCATCCATGTTCTTATTGGATCAAATTAAGCATCCTGGAATATCCTGAGCCAGGTAAGCATACAGTGGACATCTCTTTTACACATATTTCTCTCTCCTTCTCTACAAAATCATGAACTTTGATTCATTTGCATTACTCACAGTGTATGCCTTTTATTAATTATAGAAAATACATATTCATAGTACAAATCAAATGCAATTCAGAGATAAATAAACAAAAAGATTAATTTTTCTTTACTATCCTCTTCCCCCATGCCACCTTCTTGAGATAAGAAGTGTTTGTTGAAAAGAATTGAACCCTTCTTGGAATCTTTGAATCAATTTCCATTTTTAAATTTTAATTATATGTTTGTATTGTTTTTCTCATATTGAGCATTTTTTCATATTAAAAGTCATTAGCTAGAATTCTATTTACAAACAATTGTGTAAACTAAAGTATATTCTCCTCACCTCAGTTTTTCATCTCTAAATGAATTCTACTTCCACCACTTAAAACATTTTAAAACCAATTTTTCAATAACTTTAATGTTAGGATGTTTCCATGTTGAGGAATCTCCACTTTTTCTAGCCTTTTGGTAACTCTAAGTTCGTCTGTACCATCATATATGGCCAAATATTTCTTAACTTAATAACACCAGTATCAATCCAGTTCTCAGAACTGTTTGCATTTGCTTTTTTAAAATATTTATTGGCAATCTTTCTTTCACTTTAAATGGAAGTAGTTAAAATTAAATAATTATGGGTCAAAATGTATTTTAGCAAATGAATTATCTAAACTGCAGGAATAAATGGTGAAAATTCTAATATAATTTTATTTGTGGCTGGTTTTGTCAAACTCTTGATTGATACAGATATATTCTGACATTTTAAATTTAAAATATCACTTGAAAAGGTATGCTTCTGGATCTTAAAAATGAAATACCTTTTCAAAACTCCTCTCATCTGGCCCTCTCCCTTTTGACTGATATTATCATAAAAGCAACTTAAGTCAAGTGAATTGATTTGCTTTGACTATTTAGCCATTGTTAAAAAACCAAGTTTTCTAACTTCTCATACCACATGCTAAAACAACGAATCCTAATTGTATCATCTTTGAATGTCAACAAATCCTATTAACGCTCAGGCCCAAAATCCTATATTTATAGCAAACTGGCCCTTTATAAATATCACCTTATGCTTCAAACTATATCAACCCGATAAAACTGCTATTGATACAGAAGACATGATGAGAAAATAGGTTTATATTGTTTCCTAAGTTTTTAAATTTAAGAAATTTGTAAAAATTTGTAAATTATGTATTATACAATATATGCACATGTATACAAAGGTGTGTGTACACACTTACATGCTCAGCTTCAACCAATCTATGGGTTCTATTAATACAATCAATTGATTATTATAAATTTAAACTGGTAAATTTATTACCTTATCTAAATGTTTGTTGTCCTAATGATCACACAAATTAATAATGTATGCTTAGTGGAATTGATGTCTAAGGGTTACAATTAGTAGCTCACAGCCATTACTTCAAATCCACTTTAGGATGCAACTGCTTGAACTGCTACTGATTTTGAAAGTTATTCAATGTTCTACCACAAATTTGGTGATTTTAATTTCATTTTAAGTTAATTTTCCCAAGGATAGTACATTATTTTTCCTTTTCCATTATTTTCCACTAATTATCTTCATCTTGTTTTTTATTTCTCATATAAATAGCTAAACTGAAAATAAAAATGTAATCAATAAACCTATTCTATACTAATAAAAATTTCCAATTCCTTCCTTTAAAAAATGCTATAACAGAAGGTTGTGGGGCGGCCTGGTGGCACAGTGGTTAAGTTTGCATGTTCCGCTTCAGCAGCCTGGGGTTCCCTGTTTCGGATCCTGGATGCGGACATGGCACCGCTTGTCAAGCCATGCTGTGGTAGGCATCCCACATATAAAGTAGAGGAAGATGGGCATGGATGTTAGCTCAGGGCCAGTCTTCCTCAGCAAAAAGAGGAGGCTTGGCAGTGGATATTAGCTCAGGGCTAATCTTCCTCAAAAAAGAAAATTAAAACAAATAAAAGACTGTAGGATCAACTTTTCTTACTTCCTAGATTGGAGACACAGATGCAAGAACGGAAGAGGAGGGCTAATTGATGGTCCTTTCAAAGTGGGAAGAACTCTTTTCATAAGAGGTTTTTTGAGACACCGCGCACATATAAAGATACTTTGGTGAAAGGTGACAAAATGTGGCCGAGTTGGGGAGAGAACAATTCTCCATGCTCTGATATAGATCATGGGTTTTGTAAGCTTGAAAAAACGGTTTAAGCTATTATAAATAGTATTTGTTTC
Organism: Equus caballus; assembly: GCF_041296265.1. Taxonomy (NCBI): domain Eukaryota; kingdom Metazoa; phylum Chordata; class Mammalia; order Perissodactyla; family Equidae; genus Equus; species Equus caballus. The sequence goes on along the minus strand of NC_091697.1, from coordinate 91,358,123 downwards.
TCCTTTTACATGAAGAGAATGGTTTTGATGTGAGAAGGAGGGCAGGACACATCTGCGAAGTCCAAAGCTAAGGCCTGCAATTAATAGATATTCACCAGGTGGCCGCAAGGTTGTCACTTTATGGTGAGAGAGCCAACAGAGCAACGATATCATGAATATAAGCAAATCCACAGGTATTTCCAACTCAACAAAGGTGTCAGAAATACCTATTTTGTTTTTGGTTTTGTTTTATAACAAAATCTTATAGGAGCCAGTTAGGAAAGAAAGGGAACTACTTATCAAATTAATTTTGTGAGAAAACATATGTACATTAAAAATAACAATTAACATTTAAGGTTATAAGCTCAGCATTTCTAATGATAACAGAGCAAAAATGAGTCGCTCATGCTGTGTCTGTCTTTGCGAACATTCTTATCCGCATTTCTCATTTTAATTTGGGGGTCTATGTGGTAAACTTGTTTTATGTTTGTAAACTAGATCCAACCTTAATGTACATGTGAGATTGGAATATGGCAGGTCTCAATCTTCTGTGGGTTTTATGCATGTGAGGTTGCTATGTGCAACAGAAACTTGTTGCTTAAACTTCCTTTTTTTTATTAACTTCCTGTTTGCATACTGGTTGGAAAAATTATCCTAGTAGATGTTTAAACAGCTTGAGATCGGTTGACCTGGAAACCATTTTTCTATGATCTAATCACTTGGCTAGAGTTTAAACATTTAAGTATTTCGATAACTAACATCCTTTTGAGGCTCCAACTTTTACTCCCATTTTTTTGAAGCTGGTAACATAACAATGATTTTAAGGGTGTGCATTGTTTTTCAAATACAGTAATTTCTTAAATGGCACTTTAATTTACATTGGCATTTCCACTCACCAACAGTATAGTGAATCTATAAACTACAATTAAAAAGCAATGCAATAATTTTATAGTGCTAGTGAAAGTCTTAATTCCTTAAATTATAAGTATAGGATATTAACTCCTGCCCAAAGAATAACTAATTTTAAAGAAAAATAAATGTAGTATTTGCAAATTTAAAAATTTAAGATTTTTAATATAAGGATTCAAACTATCACCTTTCCCTGTCAGAGTAGAATTGTCATAATGGAAATACACATCTTTTTATTCTACTTAAAGTCATCTTTTTAAAGTACATGTGATGAGCAAAGTGTGTAAAGGTATAAATATCCATTTAAAGTGTAATGGTGTACAGCAGTCACTATAATAGTAAGTAAAGCAATGCCATAAAAATGAGGAAAACAGTCTTCAACACATTGAGAAAGTTATTTTCAAAGCCTGGCCCATTAGGTTGGAACCAGAAGTTTCCAGATATATGCCCACATTTGCATGAAAATAAATATTTTACATTCCTGTGATGTCTCGGTATGCTCTTTAGAATGGATAGTGGCACTGGCTCTGAGAGAAACGGGGGAAAAAATGACCTGCTGAATTATGTGAAGTCACGTAGCTTGGAGAATAGAAAGCAGATGTTTGCTGAGGAGCTATCTGGTTCATCTGTGTTTTCATCAGAGATCTGCTGATCAAGGGACCCACTGGGGTATTGGAGAAAATTCCTACAGCAGGAACGCAGTCAGATTTTTGCCGACTCTGTCCTCTCTCACGATAAACACTTCTATTGTTGGCGTCATGGCATATCTAGATTAAGGCTGGGCACAAATGTCTAACAAAGTCCTTTGGGTTGAAGTGGCTATATTGCTCTTGTGAGCTGCAAAATTTTTCTCACTTTTAATATGGCTTTTCTACTGGTCCTATAACTATTCTGGAAATCTTTATTACTTTTTAATTAAGATTAAAGTAATAAAGAGAATGAAAACATAGTTGCCATCTGTAAGCCTCCTAGACTCAGATTATGGTTTAAGTGTTCATGTTCTCTAGTATGGTTGCTCTACAGGAGGATCAGCGCGAGAGCTTGAACAGGGTTTGGCAAACGTTTCCTGTGAAGGACAAGACAGTAAGTATTTTAGTCTCTGTGGGTCATACCGTCTCTGTCACAGCTACTCAACTCCCCCTAGACGACACGTAAATAAATGAGAGTGTTTACGTTCCAATGAAACCATAACTATAGACACTGCAATTGGAAGTGTATATAATTTTTACATTTCACAAAATATTCTTGAGTTTTTTCTCAACCACTGAAAAAGATAAAAATGATGCTTAGCTCATGGGCTGTGCAAGAACACGTGGCAGGCTGGATGTGGCCCATGGGCTATAGTAAGCCCATCCATGAGTAAAACACAATAGTGTACAGTGATAAAAAATGAGCAAAATATTTATTAACACAAATTTTTTTTTAAAGATTTTATGTTGTTTCCTTTTTCTCCCCAAAGCCCCCCGGTACATAGTTGTATATTCTTCATTGTGGGTCCTTTTAGTTGTGGCATGTGGGACGCTGCCTCAGCGTGATTTGATGAGCAGTGCCACCTCCGTGCCCAGCAATCAAGCCAATGAAACACTGGGCCGCCTGCAGCAGAGCGCGTGAACTTAACCACTCGGCCATGGGGCCAGCCCCTAACACAAATTTTTACTCTTTTTATTATTTATTTAGTTCTATTGGGATTTGTTTCACTAATTAACTCCTAAAATGTGTCATAATCCTGGCTTAAATCTTGGTTCAAGAGACTCCCAATTTACTGAAGCAGTTAATATTGAGCTACAATTTGAAAATGTGAAACTCACCTGAAGGACTCAAATTCTAACTACTAGGCTAACACATTCTATTAAATGACTGCTGTTATCATGTATATGTCTTTGACACAAAGTAAAACACTTTTCATGCCCTCTGTTTTAATGTGAAATGAAAACATTTACTAAGATTGCCCTGAATTAGAAGAAACCTGGCCCCTTAGCCACCAATGAGACGGTATAATTTGACGGGGTTGAATATTTCATTATGTGGCCAGTGTCTCACCAGTTAAGATTTTCCCTTGAGCCTTCTAGACTCTTGTACATCAGACATTGTCACTCTGTATTTACATTTGAAATTCTTCTTGCTATATTAGTTCTGCTTCCTGAGACACTATTGAAAGTATTAGAAATTATACCCTTTCTTGGAAACAAAGAGAGGAGATGGTGTCAAGACAATGAAGCCAGGAAGCTGATCCGTGTGTATGATGTTTGTTGAATAAATCAAATGTAAGTTGTCAGGAACTGTATTCTTGCTCTAAGTGTTTCTAGTAATAGAACCATTTCCAGCTAAACCCTCATTAAGAGAAAGAGAGAGAGATCAAGTAATTTATAAAGTCATCAGCACTTTTTTAATGTTTTAAACTTGCTTTCAAGCTAAAAGCAAGGTGTGGCACTACCTGTCAAGGCCTAGAAAACATGTTTTCTCTCAGTGGCCCTTATTCTCAGTTCTCGGTATATATTACATGCCCAAGGAATGTTCTTAAATCAACAAACTGCAATTTCTGATTTACTTTAAATCAGCTCAATATCTCACATGGTCTGTTTGCTTTACTATCCATCTATGATTCTGTACTTGAACCCTACTTCCTGGGAATTTTCCTCTTTTTCAGAAATGTCTTTCTTGCAACCCTTTGTATCCTTATCAAAACTTCGTCATTTGAGTACTTAGCACAATATCTGGGACGTAGAAAGCCCTCAAAATGTTTTAGCTATAATTATTGTCTCCAAATATAATTATTCTCTTTGCTTCTTATCTGTCTGGCCATTCTGTTAAATGCATGTGAAGTAAGTTGTTTAACCTGATAATGGTCTAATGTATACTTTAATCAGGTATATACTACTAAAGAGGGGCCAATGCATCCATTTCAATTCCAACAACTAAGATATCTTAGCATAAGAATGTTTTTAAGATAACTGAGTCTTTTGAAACCCTTCAGATCCTATAATTCAATATTACTTATAAAACTGTCTATAAACAGGCATGATATTTACAAATCAATGAATAAATAAATGTTTATTTTATATACTGATTGGACACACATTTTAAAACCTAAAATCCTTTTGAATATATAGTTCTTACAATAACTTTATGAGATGGATACCATTAATAACACCTATATTGTGCAGAAAGGAAATCAAGCTACAGATATATTAAGCCATTTCTCCAAGATCACAAATTTAGTCAGTGGTGATGCCAAGATTGTAACATAACATAACATAGCAGTCTAATTCCAGGGTCCTCACTCTTAATCAGCACGAGATCTCATATGGTAGGATTGCTTTACTATCTATATATGAAAATTCCATACAAATTAAAATTAGAATTTCATATAAAATGCCTGCATATTACAAACTAAAACTTAGGTTTCTCCTGAATTTCTTCATTGAACACAGAATACAAATTAAGATGTTATGAAATAATTAATTCAAGCAAAAAATATTGAGTACCTACTATGATCCAGGGTTGGTCCAGACCCTTTAAATACATTAGCGAACAAGAGAGACAAAGATCCCTGTTACTGAGGAGCTTATAGTCTAGTGGGTAATTTCAGTTTTTTTAAAATTATCTGCCCTATGTTGGACAACTTTTTAAGAATTTGTTTATAGTGAACATAATCAATATACAAGTATAATCATTTTACCAGAATGTTTGACATCCAATGTTGAAGCAAATGAGATTACATCCCAGTTTTTTATCACCATCATAGTATTTGCTGGTGGTGTTTTCCTTCCTCATTTTATTCTGTAGAATTATTTCCTTACAACTTATATTAGAATTTTAAGAGGCAATTGTGTTTCATCAATATGTTCGGCCTATTTCCTAAGCATTAGGAAAATGGGCAAAGCACTGTCAGATTTTGTTTGTGCTGATATATTCTTTTAATTTCCTTAAACTTTGCTTTGATGACAAAATTATACCTTTGGGTGTGTATGTTTTTTCTTGCACCAATTTGAATCTAATAGAGGCTAGATGGCAATATTTTGATTTTTTTGTCATACATCATGATTTATATAGTTCTTTATGATACTGAAATTCTATAATTCCTCTATTGCTTTACCAAATACAACATATACCCCAATCCAACAAGGTTATTAATTTTAAAAAGAATGAATATTAGCTTTAATATTGTTCCAAATGTATGTTTCTTTGGGGTTTTAAAAGCCTTGTTTCATATCTTTATAACACACATCAACTTATCTTTGATTTTGTGGCATTATCTACTCATGTGATCTGGGTTCAAGGAGGGACCATAAGGAAAGGACTTAATTTGTTTCTATGACAGTCTGTGGAAGGAAAAAAAGAATGATTTTACATTTCCATCCTCTTTACATCAAAAAACAGATCTTGAGAATTGTTGCAGATAATTTCATTTATCTTTATGGAGTGTATATGTATATATACACACACACACACACAAATATATATATAACTTGGGTATATATATATATAAATTGAGTATACATATAAAAATTGGGTATGTATCTCTCTATATAAAAATTGGAATATGTATGTCTCCAATTTTGCACATTTAATAATAGAATAAAGTATGTAAAGTATAAAAATGAAATCTGGTCTGTTATTGAATTTCTCATTAGTTAACAAATGTTTCAAGAAAGCTCTAGACGATTCTTAGCTTGGTCCATAAAGTTACTAGCAGAGTATTTTTGACTCTGACACTTAAGTAGATACAGAGGAGAGCAAAAGGAAGGCAGAGAGATGTTTCAACACTGCATCGTCATCTGAAAACAGCCAAAGGCACCCCACATCCAAAGGACTTCACAGAATCTTGTATCTATGCATTTATGAGACGTTGTTTAGTTTCAATGTTTCTTTTCTCTTTAGATTCCATAGTTTTTTGTGGGCATAGAGTTTGGGAAGCACAGCATGGAACATGAAATGCTATAAATACATGCTATTCTTTTAAAAACCATTGGACTACTGATTAAGACTGACATCATAGGAGAAGAAACGAAACTGTATTTTTTTAACCAACCATAAAATTATTCTTCTTCCTATATTAAGAAATCAAATGAGTGATCACTAAACCTAGGATGTAGTAGTGTAATAGATATATTTATGAGTAAGGACGAAGTAAATGTTTGTCTCTAATTTCGAATTATCCATCACGTAGTCCATAAGTATTCTAGAACAAGTAAGGACCTGTTCTATATGTTCTAGATGCATGTCAAATATAGGGGAAAAAATGGAACTGATAATTCCTAATTTAAGGGCTATTTCAAACAAGAGATGCAACGTACTTCCAAAATGATGGGGGGAAAAAGAAAATAAATTATGCACAGAAAATTGGGGAACAGGAAAAAAACAGGTAATATGTAAAAGGATATAGCTTCTCTAATGCTCATATTAAAAAGGAGAACCTATAAATAATAAATAGAAATATGTTGATTGTTTTACTATATAGATTATAATATTCATGCCAAACTGAGCTAAAAATATCAAAGCTGTATTTAAGAATGATAAAAGTATCGAGAATATGTTCAGGGCTGAAAAGGATTTTGCATAGCAGCAAGGAACAAAATGGACTAGTATCGTGTTTAAGCAGCTTTCTCTTTCATATTTAATCGTATTTTTATAAATAAAATTCATTATTTAATAGGTGGCTATTGAACTGTCTCAAGAAGCGAAATACTTTGCAATTGAGCGTAATATTCTATCAGCATTTTCATATTGTGAATCTTCTTGATTTAATATTTCTCGAACTTCAATAATGCTAAAGTGGCCTTTTTTGGTAAACACATCACCACAGAAATGTAATACATGTATTCCATATCATTTCCTGCATTATACGTGTGGGTTGTGGTTGTTGCTTGAGTTCCCAAGACTATTGAGTGAGGAAGTCGGGTATAATTCCTGGCAGCATACTAGTTTATCTATTACATTAAAGAGCAGATCATATTTCAAAACGTTTTCCTGAGATCATTACAAAAATAAAAAACGAATGGCAGGGTTATCAGCTCTCATTACCAATTGCTCAGTAAATGTTAAAAAAAAAAAGCCACTAAAAATAGTCACAGGAAGCAATAAATTCTGTGACAAATTGTTGGGCTGTTTACTTAGTGTGCTAAGTAATATATTTTTGATCAAAGATAAACAGTTTAAAAAGTTACATTTGTGTTGTTACTTAGGGGTGGAGGGCGGGAGGAAATTGCTATTCCCTGAAGGCTGATGTACCTTGTAAAACAATCTGTCTTCAGACCAAAATGAAAGAAAGCCAAAAACAGCTCTGAATTACATGACGAGCCCCTGGAGATGCTGTTCATTACACAATTTGCTGTAGCGGTTTGCAGATGTCTCGTTTTGTGGGTCAGATCAGGCACTTGATTTTTGTTGTTTTTTAAATTATGTTATAAGCTCTTTCCTGATTTCTGTCCCTATTTCTATGTAAACAGCACCATGTCTATTTTGAACAAACTGATACATTGCACCCCTTGCTGTTTCAAACCTGGGACTGATAAAAGAGCTTCTGCACTCTGGCTCTGAAGCAAGTAAGGTACTTACTAGAAAATGACCCTTTTATATAGTGCATCCAACTATAACATCTGAAGGTTGGACTTGTAACCACTTTATAGAGAAAGTACCCAGGAGTACACGGTGAGCTGATCAGCAAAATGCCAACTCTAAGCTGCAATGAGGCAGTGATTTCAAATGACCCATTTTGGCACATTTTATTTTAAGGAAGTAATCCTATAGCACATATATAGTCTTCGTTGAAGTTAATAAAACTTCCGTTACAAGCTAAGGAGTCCTGCTCACAAAATACTTCATAGACGTGTTCATGAGTTGAGTTTTTGGTTTTAACTGAGGTCATGCTCAGGCAATGAAGAGTCTTAACAAGGGAAACTTCCTTTTTTTCTTTTTTTTCTTAATTTAGGGAAAAAAGATGTCATTATGCCTTGGGAAGTATTATCTGTTCGTAATCATCTGCAATGCTCATTAGTCTTATTATATCTGAAGCACTTGTATTTGTTGAAGTAGAAGCAGCTGAGATAAAAGAAATTTGAAAGTGAAATCATTACACATTTGAGTCAATGCCTTTTTCAAACTGGAAGACTGCTCTATTCCTCTTAATGAGCTGATGCCCCAAACACTGAAAATGGATTCATATTTCTTAACCTTTTTCGAACCTCTGACTTAAAACCATGGTGTGCTTTCATAAGAAAAGGAAATTTGTCAATACTGATTTTTAAACTGTCTTCTTCATGTAGGGGAATAATAGTCAATCTTTGCCAACTACCTGCTAGTAATATTTAACCAGGTCTTAAAATGTAATATATTTATTGGTTAGGATTCTCAAGGGAAACCTATTTTTAGTAAGTATTTTAATGTTTTATAGGATTAACTACATGTAATCTAACCCATAAAACACCTATTAAGTATAGGTGCTTAAAATTTAAGAAAATATATACATGTTCAAATTAAAAGTTACTGTAATAAGAGCATATAGAACTAAATTCACTACGTACAAACAGATACAAGTAAAACTGGAAAGAGCTGGATAAGATTGGTGGGTTGTATCAATATGAGTATTTTGATTTGATATCATGCTAAAGTTTACCAATGGCAGGAAGTAGGGAAAATATACACAGGATCTCCGAATTATTTATTTCAACTACATATGAATCTACTATTATCGTAATAAAAATTTCAACAAAACTATATTATTTTTCCTGTCTGTAGCTTCTACTTTTACATAAGGACGAGGCATTTTAATTTTTTTTTACAATAAATTCTCTAGATATTTTAATAGATATATAATAAAAGGATTTATCCTAAATTTAGTAAAATAGAAGTAAGATATACTTAGATTATGAAACTTTCTGAGGTAATAAAGTATAATATTAATTTAAAAGGAGAGAGAAAGAAGACAGTTTCAATATTTGAAAAGAGAAATTTCTCATTCCCAGATACATTTTTACTGCATCTAGTGAAATCATTGTTATAAACCATTGAAAGCTACATATTGGTGTTCATTTGATTTTAAGATAATATCATCCAGTTTATTTTGTAAATCAAAAGAAACATGGGACAGGGAATGCTTGTGCTTTAGATGTAGAGTTGGAGGAAGGCATCATTCTTCATTAAGAAGCACTAAAGTGATGTATAGCCCTGTAGGAAAAGCACTAGATCAGAAGACATGAAAACATTTATGTTTTAATAGTTTCCTTTTGGTGACCTTAACTTCACTAATTTGCCTTTGATAAATTGTGGCAGAGACTGTCAACTTAAATGGTCAACATACTCATTATTTAAACAACATTGTTGCAGTAATAATCTTGGATGTGTTTAAAACATAACTCCTTTTATGGAAGTTACAGTCTAATAAGCGCTACTCAGTCCCCAGAGCCTAGAATATTTCATGGCTAGTTTCAGGAGCGAGTGCTGGGGATGGCATTAAAGTTCCAGTAACATGATGTTATACAACAGGCAAACTTCAGGAATTTCAGAGTCACACAATCTACTTTGATTCAAAGATAAAATTATGATTAACATTAATTTATTTAATATGCTCAAGTAAGCTATGGATCTAAGCAACAGATTCAGAGCCAATATTTCCAGGTGCTGTGTATTTCATTACTCTGCCACCAGCAAAATGAAGATACGACGATCCAGCTCCTCAATGTAAAGACTAATTTCCTCTTAACACTAAAGTGGTTGTTGTGTTTATACTAAACCTACAGGTTGATGTTTTATTACAGTGTCAGAGGAGTGAACCGAAGAATTGCCTTTGTGGGTGGGCATTAACATTGAGTCATTGCAGTTGGAAATAACAATCAGCTTTGTTTTTATGATTTCACGTTGATGTTTACCTATATTTAAACTCCTTTGGAGATTTCAAAGGATCAGACCACCAAGCCTGGGTGCACTTTCCTGGAAAATTACTGAGAGAACGAAACAACAAACATAGTAAATCAAGGAAATTTTATTAATTCTTTGTAATTTGCATCTGCACTATGCCAAAACTGAAGAAAGGTCGAGGAGGGGGAATCAAATATCCAAATCTTATTCCATACCCAATATCCAGATGTTTTGGAGGTTTGATGTTGTGAGGCTTATAATTATAGAGATTGTCAATGTTTTCCAAAGTCTTGTAAAATGTGCATATTATTTATTTTTCGGTTTTGATTTGTTTCTATTGCATTTTAGAATTTCCAAAAAATTTTATAAAATCACGATTTTTGAAGTCAGGTAAGATGGAAAAATAGAGGACTCCAATATTTTTATCTTTTTAAATAAGGGTATCTTTAGCATTCTACTGATCTAGTTATCTAGATGATTACTTTTACTTCTTAAATATATGTATAAGATCTCAACTTATTTCTGACATGATGATGAGAATGTGGACTAAATACTATTAAAGTAACTAGATTTCATTTAAACAAGATCTAAGATGCACTAAAAGTTAAATAAATTCTGAAGAGTGAATTTTATCACCATCTGGGCAAATCTCAATGAAAGAAATAAAATTAATGAATTTTATTGAAATGAAGGCAGGGAAAAAATTGTATAAAATATGTACATATATATTTATGAATTATGTGTCTCTTTTAATACTCATTCAAACATCAACAGCCCATCAAGAGAAGGCCTAAACATGGACAATAATCAAATTCCACCATGGTTCACATTTTTCCTCCTCCAGTTTCATAAAACCCTCGCAATTGCACATTTATTTTTATATTTTGTTGTTCAAAGGTTATATTTGGCAAGGTAGGATGATAGAATATGTTTTACTTGGTAGTTTGTTAGCTTAACTTATCATTTTAAATGTTTAGCTACATGAAGTGTGGGCCTCCATTCATCGTCTTGCTCCAGGCAGCCCTACTGCGAGGTGAGAGGATACAGATCTGTTCTTGTATAAAGACCAGCCCTCACTTCCTTCAAGAACTATGAGGCTATTTAGGCTGAGTTGATCCTTGCCTTTTCTTCCCCCCAATTATATGGCTTTCCTTTATAGTGCCCCCCAAAGATCAATGATCTGTTTACACCTCACTCCTCCTGACTCAACTGTATGAAGATAAAAAGCACTTAGTCATTTACTTTTACAATTCTAATGCCCGATAACAGTAATGCACTCAGTAGTTGCCAAAGAAAATACATGTTCAATTTTTATATTGAATTTATCACTGAAAAGCATCTATCAGAGTGTGGGTCATACTTTAGGTATTTGATTAGTACATAGTAGGATGAATTAAATGGACTTGATTTTCTGACTTGCAAATTCTAGCATCCTCAGGAAATTTAAATTTTTTTCATTTACCATACCATGCAGAGGGTAATCAATTAACGTATTAATTTTTCTGTCTTGCTGAGGCATTGGCATTGATTTTTCAGTAGTGACATGTGTAAAGACACTTAACAAAACCTATTGTTTTGTTTTAAATGTGTCCCCCAAGAAGATGTTGCAATCCTACCCCTCTAGTACCTATGAATGTGACCTTCTTTGGAAATAGGGTCTTGGTAGATGATAAAGTTAGAATGAAGTCATTGCAGTAGACCCTAACCCAATATGACTGTCATTATAAAAGGGTGAAATTTGGGGTCTGGCCCAGTGGCATAGTGGTTGGATTTGCAGGCCTCCAGTTGGGCAGCCTGGGGTTCACTGGTTTGGATCCTGGGCGAGGACCCATACACTGCTCATTAAGCCATGCTGTGGCGGCATCCCATATACAAAATAGAGGAACATGGGCAACAAATTTTAGCTCAGGGCCAATCTCCCTTACCAAAAAACAAAAAAAAGGGGGGAAGATTTGCACACAGACACATACACAGAGAGAACGCCGTGTGAACATGAAGGCAGATGTGAGAGAGAGACGTCTATAAACTAAGGAATGACAAAGATTGCCAGAAAACTACCAGAAGCTAGGAGACAGACATGGAAAAGATTCTCCTTCATGGTTCTCACAAGGAACCAACCTTGCTGACCCTTAGATCTCAGACTTCTAGCCTCCAGAACTGTGAGACAATAAACGTGTTGATTAAGCCCCCAGTTTGTGCCCCTTACTATGGCAGTGCTAGGAAACTAACGCACCTACAAACTATTGCTGAAGAGGAATATTCTCAGAACTGCTTATTATTTGAGGAAAATATAAATGATTAGAGTGACTAAAGTGCGAATAGTTTATTTTGAAGACATTCCTAGAATTAACCATTGGGTACTTACAAAGAGAGGTCCAATTTGGGCCGAAGGCCTATGCAAACACAGACATCCTAGTGGGTACGAGGCCAGGTGGGATTTTAGGACTGGCTTCTGCACAGACTGGGAAAGCACCATACAAAGGCAGGAAAAAGGGGAGAGAAGATCCTAAACTCTCTAATTGAGTTCTTTTATTCTCCCCTCGCTGCCCATCATTTGCTTTTTCCTATCGTGATACCTGCCAGAGAGATCATATGGGCAAAGCATTTCTGCTTCTAAATTAGCCCAGAAGTTTAAAAAAAAAAAAAAGATTCCTGGTTTGCTTTCCTGTGAAGATTTAAGATAAAATGTAAAGAGCAGGCGCACCGATGATAGAAAGGTTAGACTGAGATTTTCTATTTTTTAAAAAGAAATTTTAAAACACATATTGTGTGTGAAGAGATATAGCAGGGTACTAATAGTGTAGGCCTTTTAGAAATCAATAATTGGTGTAAGTAATAAGAGCTGTGCTGACAACCAGCTGTGAAACCGCCGTCATTCCTGCAGCGCAGAAGGGGCAGGAACCAGCCGATGATTACGAACTCCAAGTATTGCTGGCAGTCAAAGTTTCATTAAAAAAAATTAGTAAAATACCCTTTTTACCTTAACATATGTGTCCCAGTATTGAAAGAGGATCTATATAAAGAGTTCAGAATAGAAGTGCTGCAAACGTTCCAATCAAGAGTATTTCCCAGTTGGGCGACCGGCCTACATTGTGGAACTTCGTCTTTACTCAAAAGCTCTTCTTCTCCCAATTAAAGAAAAAAGGTTGAGATGCCCACAGGCCTTTGCAGCCTGTTTGGTGTGGCTTTTAACCCCTCATTCCACCTTCTGTATATGCCTCTGCTGTATAATACCACCTGATACAGGGGCAAAATCCAGTCTCCACAAATCAGGCTGTTAGCATGTCTTTCACAATTTTTAGAAGTCAGTGTTGAAATTCACTGTTGCTCCTTGCTTGTCTCCTACACATGCTGCCTGGGAATTTAGTCATTTTTATTCAAATCAAAAGGAGACATTTTTGGTATTAAATAAGTTACTCAAAAATGTGCAGCAACAGATTCCATTTCTTACCAGCGAATGCCTGCAAGCCCCATATTTTCCACGTGTTTTCTTAATGAGGAAATATATCTTACCACAGAATAAGGTAGCTGAGATTTTCAGCTTTGACTTTTAGCTACAGCTCACTTGCACACGACCTTACGAAATCCCTTAAATCTCCAAGAGCCCATTTCTCATTTTCCTCTGTGCTCCCATGGAGCTGATCCAATGGTTTTTAAGGGAGCTCTGAGCTTGGACAAGCTCTGAAGGGCATGGGGCAAGGCAAGAAATGGGCCCTGTGCTCCCTGCTTATCGTCCTGGAAAATAAGTATGATAATATCAGCCTCACAGGGGTCCCATTGCAATTAATGTTTGGAAAATGTTGTGAAATCCCAGAGTTAAAAAAGGCAATGTCAATCCCAATTATTTAAGCATCTTATTCCTAAAACACTATTCAGATTATTTTAAGCCACTTTTTCTAAATACACGTGATACAAAGGCAATTATACTACCTGGAAGCATAAATTGTGGGGTGGTTTTATGGTCTTTTTTCAAATTGCCCCAGTGGAATCTCTCTCTGACCTGCGGCATCTAGCTAAATGCGGAATCTGAGTTTTGCAGAGTTGTGCCATCACTTTAACACCAAGGAGACGAGTCTATGGAAGGACACTCTGCTGTTGATTTTGATTGTAGTTTCTGCAGTTTCCAGAAGGTGATGATGCTTTGCTTCCTGTTTCAGATTTGAGGAGAGAAGCCAAACAAACAGTGGAAAATGAAGGATGTACTAAAAAGAGCCTCATTTTACATTTTGTGGAGGAAAAAGAAAAGTTTTACAGCAAAAGGCTGTCCAGAGACCCTATAAAACATTCATGCTTTGAGCTTTGCTACCTTTACACTCTACATATCCAACAAATTTTTGCTTTATGAATATTTCTGAATCCAACATCCCGGAGTTACAGATAGAATTCAGAGTGTTTCTAAACAATGTGTAAAAACTGGCATTAGAAATCTTTGAGTATATAAACAAGGTAGCAATTTTAAAATAAGGAAACCGAATTGAGAACAAATATGCTTTCTAAAGATAATCTATTCCTTGCATTATATAAGTTTTTTTTTTAACTCCAAAGATTTGCTGTTTACTTGATACAAAATATAATTGAAGAGTTCACTCATACATGAAATGTATTCTGTGAAAGTAGGAATGGGTACTCAATGCCGGCTATACAGTAAAAGTAATCTTTGGAAATATGTCTATTAATACTCTACTACTTAGAAATGTTCAAACTAGACTATCTTTCATGCATCCTTGTAATTTATATTCTTTTTTTTGCTTTATTTGCAGTTTATTTAATATTTGAAAATACTTTTTGTATCAATTAGCAAATTAGCAGTTTATCTGGGTGGAAAAGCCCCATCTGAGTTACTGAGTTACAAAGTGAATTGTTCTGCAGCTGCAAAATCAAGTGCCTCAGCTGAGTTAATGCTTTTCATTTCTTTTGCATGTGTCAGCATTAATGGAGGCAAGCTTCTATGAAGCCTTGCGTGTGAAGATGGTGCTGAGCAGACTAGATTCAATTCTGTTAAATGCTTTTTGCTTTCTCTCTCTCTCTCTCTCTCTTTTTTTTGGAATAAGGCACAAAAGGAGACTTCAAATCAGGCTGAACTTCAAGCAAAAGTTAATGCTATTCTCTTTTGGGTTCAACCACCCACTTTGCTTAAGGTCACTAGTTGAGGCTAATGCAGCTCAGAGGGGCTGCAGTAAACTTGGCATCTCCTTGATTAGGCTCCCTGCTGATCTAATACACATACTAGCTCACTTGCCAAGTCAAATAACACATTTAGTGAATTGGAAATAAGATTTAAGTGGGCCAGCACAATGCGGCTTGCCCTCTCATCTTTTTACCCAATCCTTCTCTTTGTATGCAAGGCTGTGAAAACTGCTCTTGTTAGAGGACTTAATCTTCATTTTTTTCCTGTAGATTATTTGGAAACAGGTCAATTGAATGTTGGAGCTGCTAACTCCTCCCACTAAAGAAAGAACCCGCTTGTGGCATACTGATTGCATCATTTAAATGAAAGGCTCCTATTATTAAAGAGAAAATACTATAGTCTAAGGGCCTGTTAGAATTAGTAAAAAGAAATCCTGATATTAAATGCTCTCCTTTTAACAATGTGTTTATTTCTTTGTCTTACAGACGCTTTTCTAAAGCGTGCTTTGTATTAACTGCTGGTGAGTAATAGATGGGGATGATCAGTATATATTCATCTCCCCTGGCTGTACTGCTGCAGTTAATTCTTAAATACAGTAGGTTATAATAGGGTGACATTTCTATAGTGCCTTTCATAAGAGCAATCTAAAGCATGTCACATAATGTTTGACTTTGAACTATTCAGTTTCTTAGTGACACAAATCTCAGGGTAAATTTATGCCTTTGTAGTTTGTTTCTTTAAAAAAAAATGAGTCATTGTATTTGTTATAGTTGGGAATTTATCGTAGATTCACCATAGATTATCAAGCTATCCATGCCATAATAATCTGTAACTGTCCTGATCTCTGTGGTAGATGCGCAGGGTTATGATGTGTGTGGACTTTTTATGATCTACTTATCTCTTCTGGTCATATAGATTTATGTGTATCTCTTTTCTGACTCAATCTGAAATCGGAGCTTGCATTCTGAAGAAATAAACTATATCTACGTAAAATCCAAGCACTGTTCTCTGACATCTGAAATTTAGAGAAAAATGATCATAATACTCTCCAAAATAGACATTCAATCTGCCTTCTTTACAAAGTAAGACTTTAAATATGTGAAAGGTATGATGTACTGTGAGATTAAATTGTGTCCCCAGTATGATTTGGGGGGTTATGATAAATAGACTATTGGTTTCAAAGAACACCAACCGTTATTATCTAAAAGGTATTCGTATTTGCAACAGTTGTTTCTGAGTGTAAAGAATTTATTAACCCAAAGCAACCAGCTTTTCTATGAGATGTGAAGTAGATTATATAGTTTATACTGTTTAATCATGATAATTCACCCCTTAAAATAAATACTAGACCTCTCTACTGCATAGCTTCACAGTTTGTAAAACAATATCAGTAATAATAAAGAACTCATCCATTCAGCATTCTAATCTGGATTTTCATTTTTCCATTTGTTTCACGACACTTTGTCGGTTCTAGAGAACTATACGAATAGGAGGTCATTGCCCTACTTGTCATTTCCTCTGCTACATTATGCTCTTTCTTTGCTTGTTCTGGACACCAATAATGTTCAAACTCATCTTTAATGGAAACAGCAGGAAAACTGAGAGGATTATAAATTTTAAGACTGTGATCAAACATAAAGTAATTATGTAAAATGAAACAATCCTAAATAGCCTGAGTTTTGTGTTTTGTATTGGTAAGAATTATGTTGTTTTCAATACCTTAGCTACAGATAGATGGCATCTAACCTCAGGGTAAGATATGACTGCAGTAAAGGCATTTTTCCCTCACTTCAGTTTGTCAGTAGAGAAAATAAAAGTGGCATATTGATGTTCCACTGGTTATAAAATACATTTCTCCAAGCCCATGATTTTCCTCATGTTTTCTTGTAACTACTTACAGCAACTTTGGGACATTAAGACATCAATGACAAATGCAAATGTATGATTAATGGTTTTAAAATATCTGTCACAACTGCCCTTGTGGGATATCTAAAAAAATATATCTTCTGTTAATGTTCAGATGTTCAAAAGGTAGATGAAATTTTAAACGTGTGCACTAAGAATGTTTGGGAGAGAGTTTTGTGAATAAAAAGTTTAAAGTAATCTTTTGTTTGTAAAATAAATTCTATCCAATAATGTTTTGGATAGAATTTACAATTAGTATTTTAGCCATTCCTTTCTCATTAAACAAATATACGCCAAAATAACACCTGTTTAATTCTTGGCCTCCAAGCAAAACTATTTTTATTAGCTGTATTTGACATTTTTTTCTTTCAGTTACTTAAGTTCTTTAAGATAATTATCATAATGTAAGTAGAAATAATACATAATATCAAAGTAAACTATTAGGATAAAATGATATTTTTACAATTTTATTTACATTTGCTGCCATTTCAGACTAACAACTAATTGTAAATTTGCCTTCCTTTACTAATTTGTAAATTTAGTGCAATATTTATCACAAATTTAACTCCTCACAGTCTTTTTCTTTTTCTATGCCCCCAAAATTACTCTCCTGGCTATAGATTGGAAAGGAGTATTTCAGTTTTATGTGTCTGCATAATTTTTCTTTCTCCCCAGGGGCAAAGTATGAAGTCATATTTCATAAGTGACATATATGGCATTGTGCACACGGGAATGACATCAGGAGATTGTAGGTGACCTACGTCTCCCTAGAAGGAGCACGGCCCAGTAAGGATACATTTTTTCTTAAATGATTGTGAGTCACTAGTAGCAAAAGAGCCAGGACCTAGAATTACAATCTCTCACTTGCAAATTCACAGGAGCAATTGGGAATTGCCCGCCCCTACCCCACCCTTCACCGCTTAGTATGTGCAAACATAACAGGAAATTGCTCAAGATAGAGCGCCACAATCCGTACAGATAACTAGTAAAGATGGTAGCTCTGCTAATATACTTACCAATAGTATTGAAAGGTACGTTATTAAAAATAGGTACTGAACTGTAAGGTTAATATCTCTTTATTCTAGCTATGATAATGTAATTCATTTAACTTACATAAAGTAAAGAAGTGATAAATGGTGAAATTCTTACACCTGGAATAACTCTTTTAAATTACAACTGGAAATTGCAGGCAGTATGTTTACACTAAAACGACTTTCTTTCCAGCTTTAAAATTAACTGTGAAAGTTACATAAAGATTTTTCCAGATCACTTAAGTGAATCTTTATCTTCACTGTTAAATTGGGAATGTACCATGTGTTATATTTGATGAGTGTAAATTCCTTTTCCACCTTCAATTCCTTTATTGTAGCTCAAAATTGCCAAATAGACATTTTGGTATAAAGAAATGTCTTATTTTCATTGTCAATATTTGTTCTTATTTGAAATATATAAATAATAAGTTTACAGATTAGAGAATCTAATAATAAAAACAGCATGCAAAATATAGTTATAGCATTTAAAAAATAGATTATATGATTTTTTTCCCAACCTTTGCAAATTTTATTGTTCCAAACTTTAGTCTTTCATTTTGTAAACATTTGTTGAACACTTACTACGATCTAGAGACTGCACCCCATAGTTTTTCTCGCATTAAGGTATGTAGGTAAATATGTCTGGAGCAAAAGTTGCTTGACTGCAGTGACTACGCCTTATTTACTTTTTAAATTTTATCTAGACTTCGTCTATAGTAAGTGTCTAGTCTCTAGTAGATATTCAATAAATATTTGTTCATTGAATAGACTAAAAATCCCCTCCTTGGGTACACACAGTTTGCTTTATAGCTATTCGCAATTATTCATCTGGAAGAAAAAGAAACACAAAAATAGTTGAATGGAAATCTATGCATGAACAAAAAAATATATACAAATAGTTGGGTTAAAGCAAGTTTTTACAGTAACTTTCAGTGAAATTTTAAAAACTTTCACTAATAATTGTAAAAATAGGTTGAATGTATTATTACCAAAACTTGCATTTCTTACTTACATATGGAGAACTTCTGTTCAGAGAGTTTTTCTCTTTAAGAAGTAACTCATTACTTCTTAAAACCCAGAGCCATGAAATACATATCCTTTGTGAAAAATATCAAATAAAAACCATAACCCATACTGGAACAATAATCCATGCAGCAATGATCATTCGCTAATTCATAACAGCACTTTTCAGGAGAAGTCGGGGTGTTCATTTATCAAGTTTTCTAATAAGTGAAATAACAGGAATCTTTTGTTCCTTAACACAGAGTATCGGAATAGAGAATTGAGCATGCTTCTCTTTGTATTCAGTTCCACTGCTGAAACGGACTTTGACATTTAAAAATGTTCTAACTACTCAGAAATCAGTTAGAAATGCACATATTCCATCACTCCCAATATCCAGTTTTAGTATCATCTGTTTTATGGAACATCATGCCAAAAATCTATATTGTGCTGATAGCTCTACTTTAATACAAACTACATACCATATTCATTTTTGATCAAACAGCACAACTGGCTAAAACCTGGTAATATCTAAAAGGGATATGGTGTAGACAGCAATAGAATTAGAATTCTTTCTGTGCAAAGGAACGACCTTCTTTACTCACTAATGGAAAGACTTTATGTCATAACACTTCACCCTATTATAAATGTGCTTCTTTCTTCTCTCCCCATCTATTCATACACAGATAGTACACATGCTATCAACAATATGAACTCTTCTCAATTTACAACCCTGTAAAAATGTTCCTGCATTTCTTATTATCTAGTTGATGGACTAATTAGAAACAGTCAAGGTTATATCTAGGTGTGCAGATAAAAAACATTTCTAATTGGCCCTGAGACTGAAGATAATTCAATTACAAATCTTTTCCATTTGATTCATTCTTTTCTTCCTTAGAAAGGATTATGTTGATAGGATTCAGGTAATGGAACTTGGTGGCTTAGGAGAAGCATTAAAACACCCTTCCAGCTTTCAACTAATGTGATTAAATTTTATGAAGTTTGTTTTTCTTCTTAAAATCTTACTGAGGTCAAGTGTTCATGTGATTCCCTCAGAGCAGGGTTGAGAAGTTGGGTGAGTTGAAGAGGCATTGCTAATCTCTTAAAATGTGCTCATTAAAGTCCTAAAAAGATTTGAAATACTCATTTCCCCATATCACAATACCTAAGTTAATAATTGAAAATATGCAATTCTTTTCAATTAAGTCTTGTTACAGACCTTTGACTGAAATGCTTCTACTTAATACCTTGAGACTACATGTGTACAGTGATTAATGGACAAAGAGTGATTAAAAGAATAAAGTTAATTTTAAACCTTTGTGCTGTCTCTATCCTAAACTTTTTCCTGGATATTTACCAAGCCTATAAAAATAAAAAGCATCATTTTCTCTTACCCCTAGGGAAAGGTAGGCAGCAGAAATTTAACGTGATATTTACTTCTGCATAGGCATTTAAAATTTGGCAAAAATATTAAGCAATATGCATTGTCCAACATTTCCATTTGTGTGTGCAAAGAGCTTGAATTGCACGGTATCTTCTTTCCCCTTGAAAGATGAAAAAACAATGTATTAGGTTATAACGGGAACATTTTAAGATTTAGTATCCAGAAATTAAATGTATCATGAAACGATAGGTGGAGTTTAATGCACACCCTATCAGTGTGGGTCAGTGACCTGGAACATCTTCAGGATTAGTATGAATAGAAAGTATTCCCTTCTATTTTCTCTCCATGTAGGAATCTATTTTAGCATCTCTCCCAGTAGGTCAAAGGCCCTTTCCAGTGATTCTAAATAGAAAAGAATTTTAGAAATCAAATTGCATTAATAAGGAACTCAACATGGAAAGTTACATGGGATATATATTTGCATATAAACATCTATGTATAAATCTATCGATGCTTATACATATCATCAATCTGTGCCTTATCACTTACAAATCTATACTTAAACACATTATTTTCCAAAAATAATAGATTTTTAAAAAGAAAGAAAAAATAGACGAGAGCTGGATGTATTTGTAAAATGCTTAACTGAGACATACACTGTAAATAAATCTAAAGGCAGTATAGATATGTTTCACAAGAAGTGTTTAGGTATCGGTAATATTTGTAGGAGTGCTCTGTCTTCTGATTTATATCATACACACTTTGTATATGATCACTAGAAATTTTATTAAATGAATCATTCCTGGAGCTTGATAATTACCTTTGAGTGAAAGAAGGTACATGTCTCAGTGGAATCTATCTCTTGCCTTAGAGGAAATATTAATTGGAGACAATTTTCGATTAGATCAAAAATGTTGTGAAACTATCTGCAAATCCCTTATCCCTACAATGAAGAACGTTCTAATGGGTTGCCACCATGTGGTAACTCATTAGCTATCTCAGTAGAGTAGCAGCCTGCAAAGTTGGTAAATAGCTTTACACTTGATATACGAATAGTAAAATAAAAACTAATTATATAATTTAAAAGTTGGCATCTGTCAATCCTTTAAATTCTAAAGTTTAAATAAGTTATTTTTCTACTAACTTTAAGAAGATATATATTCGTATGTGTATATATATGTGTGTACATATCTATGTATGGATATATGGATATATGTAGAGATATATAGATTTATATATGTATATCTATACATACCTACGAATAACTATATCTATGTTTAAAAAGGGACACTATACCTTGATTTATTCATACTGCTGGTTTTTCACAGCTTCCCAAGATACAGGTAGGAAAGGGAACAGCTATCATACCTTTCCAATTTTTATCTAAATTAGATTGACAAATTTAATGCTTTTACTTAAATGTTACATTACCTAACTAGCAAAGATAGCCATGGAAATCATAGAAAGAGGAAATAAAAGCTAATATTTTTAAGTCAAACAAGCTACCTAAATATTTAACAAAATTTGTGATTTTTAGATGCCTGTGATTGGTGAGCCCAGTTCTTGACTCACTTAACATAGATCATATATAAAATAATCAGGCTCCTCGTTTTCGCAATATCATTTT
Source organism: Equus caballus (assembly GCF_041296265.1). NCBI lineage: Eukaryota > Metazoa > Chordata > Mammalia > Perissodactyla > Equidae > Equus > Equus caballus. Next base: position 91,336,302 of record NC_091697.1, on the reverse strand, counting down.
TTTTAAATCAAACTTTGACTCCACGAATCTTCCTCAGTGTTTACACAACTCAAGCTAAAGCCTATAGCTGTCAAGTGAGGCATGTTTCTCATTGATGCTTGCTTTAATGGGCACGGTAGAGCTGATGGACTGGAAGATTGCCCAACCTGCTGTAATTGACATATAACCGTCCATTTGACCACCCCTGTGCTTGCTTTAGATCCCATATTAGTCTTATGCTCTTTGCTTCACAAAGCTGTAGAACAGCTGCTCTTCAAAAGAACATATGCTAAGGACATGGTAACTAAATTCAGCCCTCACCAAAAACTTGAGGAATTCTTTGAGAAAAATATGCCAAACGTCAGTATTAATCCTTGAATCACCTCTGGAATCTTCAGTGTCACATGGATCAAAGAGTTCAGTGCATGAATGTTTATTAAAACTTAGCTATTTATTTTCCCCAGCAGAAAGGTCGTGTGTTATCAAGGTTGTTGGCTCTAAAGGAAAAAGAACACTTAAACAAAACATTTTCGCTATCATATATAACACAACAAAGAATAAACAAAGCTTAGATCATTTTCTAGGACGTGTAGTTTGCATTCCTCTTTCATTTGACAGTCCATCTTTAAAGAGTTTTTCTTTGTTTGCTTGGTGTTTGGGCACTTTAATTGCAACATTAAATATCATTTAACTTTAGGTCAAATTATAGCTACACATAAGAAAAGTATTTAATGACATAGCTTTATAAATGAATACAAAGGCAAGCAAATTATATAATACTTTAATAGAACTTTATCTGCTTAACAAAACTAGGTCAGGAAGCATTTACCAACTTTAGACAGACACATACATGCCCACCCCTTTAGGAGATGGTTGTGGAAAGGAAGGTAATTTGCATTCCCCTTGAATTAGGCTTTTTGGCGTTAATTTTATCCTTCACGGCATGTGTTATCTTTTGCACACATAAATCATTACTTTGACATCCTGGTGAAGTGAGTTACGTTGAAAATGAAAGGAATCACGTGCTTTCTATTGTAAACTGTTAGAAATACTTCCTCACTTTCTGGATGTAACTTTTGTTTGCAGAACCTGTCACTATTGACCCCATTTACTTCCCCATCTCATTGACTGCTGAGTACTTTTTCATAAACAATTTATTCTATCTCCAAATAATACGCCAGGGCGCCATTGGACAGCTGTTACTTTTTGAGGCTAATCTCTAGGGGTAACTTTCTGATGGTGATTGGTGCCTCCTTTTGCTTTAATAAGTACAGGAATCCTATCAATGCCATTTTTCCTTGCTCTGGGGGACATAAGTTTAGAAACCTGATGGCATGTGTACTCTCCACATAAATACTGAGGAGTTACACGAATATGACTGTAATACAATCAACCCGAACACAGTCCTCCTTTGGAAATTCCCTCCCAGTGTTTCTTGGGAAATTTTCATGTTTTTCCAAATTTGAATCTTGAAGAATTATCAGTTGAGAAATTGGAGAAAATTAGAAAGCATATTATAATCTTTTTGCGAGAATTAAAGCTTAAAAAATCAATATAGAGATGCTACTAGTTTGAAGGAACCCACTGACATCAAGTTAAAAGCGAAACACTCTGACACTCAGCGTCAAATGTTAAGGTGGATATTTCCTGGAAACAGGACGAGAGAACCCAGCCCAGAGGCAGTCACAATCTAATCACCCAGTTTTGCTTGTGGTGATTGTCATGTTTTAAGTGTTTGTTCCTGGCTCCGTGGGCTGTTTACAATGAGTCCTTTAAAATAAACATTAATAAGTTTACACATATTGTATACTTTATACCAATACTATGAGTGGTGCTCCAAGAAACAATGATTTAGAAGTAAAATAAGTTATTAAATTGGCAATTGGCATGTGTACTGCTGTTAAACTTGATAAGAGATACAAATATTTTATTTCTTTAATACTACCGAGTGCTGCTCACTGATGTTTTCCAATGTTTCAGTATTTTCTATAGGCTACGATTCTTTGAAATAGTCTAGAAGAAATACAAAGTGAAAACACAAAGGTTATGAAATCTCCATTGCGAAATTCAAAACTGATCTAAAATCCGAATTAACGAAACCAATATTTATTTCAACAGTAAAACCAAAATTAAAAATAAGGAAAGTAGAAAGAAAAATATGAAGCAACTTGAGTGCCCAAGTTGAAAATGCTTTTGAAAGCACTTGTAACTACTCAACCAATGTCAATAGAAAGGAAGAGAAATTTTCCTACATCTGGAATATTTATCATAAAACAAATTAATACTTTTAAATAGAGAAATTAGTGATTCATGTGTTTTAAAATTATTTTTAAGAATAACTTGAAAGTATTATTCAAATTATTTTCAATATTTTAAATGATTTTTATTTGGCATACATTTTACGTTATACCCCCTCCATATATCATTATCTATTATCAAATATCTATAGCAGATAGATATAATTTTTACATTTCATTAAAATATCTAATCTTGTCATAGTATATTGGTGCATAGTATATGCATTTATTATTCATTGTCTCTGTTTTATAACATTCTTCTGAAACTTTTAGTATAGCCCTAGCACATGAAAATGTTTTACTGCTTATTACTTTATTCAGTCATTTATACTTAGAAACATGCAAACAAAGTGTTATGAAAAACAAAGAATAATTTATGATTTCAGCAATCCCAAGAATTCGTAAGAATTCCAATTTCCTGTTCCCCAATCCTGAGGATTAATATCTGTTGGAAATTAGAAACACTAGGCCTGGATGAGTTCCAGAATTTTGTTTGTGACCTTGTCATGTTCTTTAAGGTAAAACATGACTCAAAATTCTTGCTAGGCAAACAAGGCCAGAGGCTGTGCGCAATGACCAAGCTTGATCCATTCTCCTTTCTAGTTGTAATGCTCTGAGTGGACAAGTTAATTTAGAGTTTAATTCTGCTTTAAGACCCTTTCCATCAGTTATCTTTGCAAAGGACTCCTGTATTTCCTTATTTTAGTTTTGTATTTCTTTATCACTGGTGTACTCTTTGCTGTAAGTTGACAAAATATTTCAACCTAATGATGGGAATGACTGTCTATATCCATGATGTTTGGTTTTTAAGTTACGGGTAATCTAATGTTGTAATCCAAAATTGGGTTACATGTATGCAAATGTACACTAAGTTCATATAATTATTCATAGAGTTTTGAAGTCCACTTCAAATAGAAAATAAGTGATAGTAGAGGTTTAAAATTCCTCGCTAAAGTTTTCTGTCTCCAACGTTTCAAGGAACTGATTGCAAACTTACATATTCCAGCAAATAAAAGTGATAAACTATCATCATGGAAATTTTAAAGATCCCAAAAAGTGTATTTCAGTCAAACAATGAAATGCAGTAACCGGTTATTTAACTTTGTTAATAGACCATTTTATAATATATTTATAGTTGCTAGCTTAACATGTAGTTTTTAACTGTTTATAAATATGTCCAGTTTATACTACTTCGTAGCATCAATCTGTGATAGAACTCTTTTTGCTTGCATCACAACATTTTAAATAATGTTTCTGGGGGCAATTTTAATGATGATTTAATGACTTTATGGGAAAGTTAGGACTACTTAATGATTTTGAGAAAATCCGGTATGATAATTTTCCTGCCTTATATTTCTTATTATAAGTTCTCTTATAGCAGAACATGTCTTTGAATAAAAGACATAGCTTGAATAAAATAATGTATATTAAAGTTCTTCAAGATCCGTAAAGTTCACATTACAATAAACATAGCTGTCATTATTATTACTTTGTAAAGTCTGAATGTGTTCTTCTGGTGTCAAGATTAAGATTCATTGGCATTTCAACTCAAAATATTTAAGATCTCACTCTATTCCTGGCTCAAAACACACCTGCATCAGCTCCTTCTCAAAACACACAAACAAACAAAAAAACTAGCTCTGTTGTTTTAGTTTGTTAGTTTTACAATTTTTATTCTTAACCATTTTCTGGACATGAAATGGCCTGTTCCAAAAAGAACAGGCACTGTCTTTGGAAACATACATTCTAAAACGCATAAGATTGAGCAAGTTCGGAAAGTCTGGAAACCAGTGCCATTCTGGATTCTGCCCTGCCTTACCTCTGTAATGTTAAAGACCATTGGTTACCTTATACAAGGGGAAAAAGGAAGGATCTGTCAGATAGCATCGGACAAGCAATGTGAACATAAATGCTTTTAAAGTAATTTTACTTTAAGAGGATACCTGTACTGTTTTTTTGAAGTTTATTCTAAATCATTATTTGTATTTAAATCTAAGTAATGATTCAAAGTATACCTCTAAATAGAAAAAGCATCAGTGAGTAGTTCCACTGTAAATGTGGAACACACGTTATATCTTACTAAACTGTGGATTTTCATGCCCTGGTTGGGATATTCCAGATATCACAGGCTGAAATTCCACAACAACTCTTACCATTGCATGTTTAATACTGCTCACATCGATGCAGGACTAGTCTTAGACAAAACCATGAAATATTAAGTCAGCTATGGCTCTTCCTGAGCACTCAAAATGTCCATCCCATATGATCTTTTCCTCAGATCTACCATCCACATTTCAGAGTTTTTCTTCATCCCCTTCCCCATTCACTCCAGATTTGTACATACATTTTGAATGGCCTTATAGGTGCTTTTAGGTTCTAATAGGGGTAAACTAGCAGATGGAAGAGAACTATTCGCACAAAAACGCTTCTCTAAACCAGGAGATGACAAACTATGGCCTACAGTCCAAATTCAACCTACAACTGTTCTTATAAAGTTTTATTGAAATAGCCGTATCTACTCATTTACACATTGTCTATGATTACTGTAGAGACCATATGACACACAAAGTCTAAAATATTTACTTTCTGCCTCTTTACAGAAAAGTTTGTAGAGCTTTGACTAAACCAGTGTTCTTAAATGTTATCAAAAAGGAGGGGTAATAAAAGCAATTGATGGGCCCCACCCACATAGTTTCTGATTCAGTAGGTTTGGGGCTAGGTTCAAGAAGTTGTATTTCTAATATGTTCCCAGACGACACTGATGCTGGTGGTTAGGGGAATATACTTGGAGCACCACTCTTCGAAACTGTGGAGGTGCTCTTTTCTTTTTAAGAAGCTGTTTGGATGTGCTATAGGCTATACAAGCCAATAGGAGAGTCAATTTTAAAGAGCAGATGGATGTTGGTGTTCTTCAAATAGCATTTGCCTTGCATTTAAGCCTGGAAAAATAGCATTGCGACGAGAAACAACTAAAAGTAATTTACTTTTCTTAGAAACTTGAAATGTCATCTTGAAGAATTAACATGTTCTCCATGGAATGACTCTCTAGCTTTTTTAAGCTCACACTCAATCCACAATAAACACAATACCTTACCAAGTACACAATCTGAATATTTATAATGAGATTATACACATTGTACCATTAAACCCTTTGAGGTACATTTGTATCATTATATGTGTGGAACAGAAAAAAAAATACAACCTGCCATACTGAAGATAAGTGACTTCTTTAGAACTTTAATTGGAGACTATAATTTATATCTTTTGAGTTTTAGTCCAGTACTCTTTTGCATGAGATTGTCCTGCTTATCAAAACAAACCACCCTAATTTCTTAAAACAGACAACATAAAGTTATGCCGCCATCACTAAAATGATCTCATGTGGGTTAAGATGGAGCTGGGCATTTGATCTTTCACTGCTAAAGATGCTAACATACGAGCCTATAATAAACTGCTGCTCATGCAGAAAAAGAAAGGAAGTCAAAATGTGAATTTGTGGTGGCTGCGGTCAGTGAAAACGTGGTTTCCTACACTATGATGTACAATTGGGACCAATAGTTTATTATTATGATGGAAGCATCCTTTTGCTGGGTATTAACCAAGTGTCATTAGGCAAAAGCAATTGTGGAAGTAGTGGTAAGATGCTCACCTTGGTTAATGATTTGGAAAAAAATCTCTGGAGATTTAAAAATAGGTGCAGTATATCCGTTTCTTTTATTGACTTTGATGCACTATTGGAGACCGAAACCACTTCAGATGAATAAAAACCAGTGTATTAAAGTGGGGTGGGGAAAAAAGCCTTCAGTGAGATTAATATTTAAAGTACTCACAGCTGGTAAATAGATTATAACAATAGTAGTACACCAGTCTCAACATCTTTCTTTATTTCACTTTTTAGGTTACAAATGTTGGCCTGCATGAGACTGTCTTAAGGTAATAGTCCTGGAATAAAATTATATGATGGATTTTCCCATTAATATCTTTCAATTCTCCCCGATTTGTTAAGGGATCATTATAATAGTGGGACTTTCTGCCTTGTGATATCTGACGAAGAAAAATACGTAAAGATAAATTACATAATTTTTCTGAGGTTTACTTTGTAGTGAACCGGAGAATTACAATAAACTACTTGGAGGAATAAACTACATACGTATTAAACTTGCATTTCACATATGTATTGTTTTTAGGGAAATAGAAACTAAGAAAATTTTTGTTAGATTGATTCATTTCTCTTAGCTGTTTTTATTTGCTTTGAGTGCAAGATAAAATATACGTTTTTAGAATAATCACTTAGCCTTGAAATATGAATAAAGCATTGCAAAACATCTTAAGAAGTCAGAGAACCTGTGTTTTCTTGGTTTTGCCACTGACCAAATATATGACCTTAGAAAATTACTTCATTTTTTGAGACCAAATTACGTCCACTTTATTTTTATTTATTTATTTATTTTGAGGAAGATTAGCCCTGAGCTAACACCTGCTTCCAATCCTCCTCTTTTTGCTGAGGAAGATTGGCCCTGAGCTAACATCTGTGCCCATCTTCCTCTACTTTATATGTGGGACGCCTGCCACAGCATGGCTTGACATGCGGTGCCACATCTGCACCCAGGATCCGAACCAACAAACCCCAGGCGGCCAAAGCGGAATGTGTAAACTTAACCGCTGTGCCACTGGGCTGGCCCCTACCTCCGCTTTAAATGGGAGTATTATTAGACACCTAGTTTCCTTCCAAAACAAAACCCTGTGATTATATGTGATATGCTTCTATAAGCAAGTTAAATCTTTATATACTATTGTTATATGTGTAGCAATTTTCTAAATAGTTGTTTAGTGGTCTACTGTAAGCATCGTGAGGTAACAGTTAACTGTCCACAGAATATGATCACAATTTTGCCACCAACTCCCTAAAATTAATTTTATATCATTAGCTGGCAATTTTCAGGCAGAATTAGAACTGTGGACCTAACAGTCCATATAAATATATATATACACACACACACACGCATACATACATATATGCGTATACACACACATAAATATACACTCAAATATGTATAAAGGTACATCGCAGAGACATATAAATCCTCTAGGATGATGGAGAATATCAGCAGTTACTTCCTGACTCACATCATTCTAAAATTTACTGTGGAGCATTTAGAAAACTGACGGCATTTCACTCCTCACTTAGGTTCCTTTAGTAGCTAAGGGATGGCCTTAATCCTAGAGGCAATCATTTTATAAGCTTGAACTATAATACATAATCATAACTATTAATGAATTAACTCTATCATTACTTTCTTCTTCTAAAACCTAGAAACAAATTGTTTTGCATTATCTTTTAAAGAATAATAAATGATTAACAATTCTGAATGTATGACTTTTAAAAGTTACGTCATAAAGTATAGAAAGTGGTTTCATATTTTTCTTCCTTATTTCTATATTATTCATATATTCTCTAAACATTGATTAGAAAACAGTTTTGTTCAGTTTTGTTTTTTTAGGTTTCAAATATAACTCACAGTTGGGCTGCCTGCATTCCCTGAAATAGTCTATCTAGCTTTGTAGAATCTTTTAATATATAAATGCTAAAAGTCTCTAGATCACGTATGGGGTAAGATAGTAAACGAAATATTCACATGGTTACGGAGATTTATATTTAATATCAGGCCTATGTAATAATTTCGAAAAGCTTTTTTACATTTCTCAAACTTAGAGTATTTTTCCCTGCTATGACCTCCTCTCCACAAAGCTGCAGCTAAAGAAAATAGCTTACAAAATGAAAGCTGTATTTGCTCTGACCACCCCCCCACCACACACACTTCAAAACCAGCCAAGGCAAATAACCCTAAAAAGAGTGCTTTGGTAAAAATACCATGCTCAAAGTCTCTATTTCATTTAGCAAAAAGATAAAGATGGCTTGACACCGAAACCAACATATAAAGTCTGGTAAAGCACATTCTTCAAAGAAGCACAGAGAAGGGAGAGGAAGTAAATCCACTGGGGAACGCGGTTCAAAAACATTGCCAACTGCATCTGGTGATCAGATGCCAAACCCTTCCTATACTGTGACAAATCACTTGTGGCTGATCATGGTTAGTTGTTTAGAAATGTTCCCTTAATTCCTGAGCTGTCCTTGGGAGTTTACTCTTGAACAGATCGTTTGTTCTATTGACCTGATCTTATGCTTTTCACGCTATATTTAATCCAAAGATATGCCTTTTACCCTAATTTACCTAGTTATGATACAGCTTTTTATCAGCTAGCATAAAAGATATTTTCCTGGTCTTTCACCTGAATGTGGGTCTACTGTCCGAAGGGCAAAGTATTTTGTGTTTCTTTTGTAGCGTGCGCCTCATTTGGCAAACATCGAGATAATTTATTCTTTATTTCTCCAATTGGGAACTTTAAAAATCAGGATTCTGCTTTGACTCCTGGCTGCTTTGTTTCCTGGAGTTCTTAAGCACCTCTAGAAGGAAATTGGGTCGCTTGTTAGATTGAGTTGAGGAGCCTTAGGGATCCATTTTTCAAAGGAGTCTATTGGGGCTGCCTCCTCTACTCCTCCAGGCAGCCCAGTAATTCTGACATTCTAGTTCAAGACAGTATCTTAAAACTATCATCCCTCTCTTATAGCACTGTATATCTCTCATTTGGAACTATGACTTTACCATTAGAGTAAGTTTAAGTGTCTGGGAGCATTATTTGGTGTTCCGTATTTCCTGTTTTGGAGTCAAGGTTACTACTCATTAATTTTAATTTTAAAAAAGAAAAGGAAACAAATACCAAAATGAAAAATCCACATGCTGGCACAGATGTAGTATGCAATACATTTTTTTCTCTCCAAATATTTGTTTATTTCTAGAGAAGCTTCCTGGAAATTATTTGACAAATGTGTGTTTCTGTCTTTGCCACTCATTCTTGCCTCCTGTATTTTGAAATCATTCCTGTACCAAATGTGATTCTTGACTTTTGGTATTTCTATGAATTTTCTAGAGAAAAAATTATACCTATTCATTGCCTTTTAAGCGCCATAATTCAATAGAAATATTTAGGGTAGCACTAATGTGCTATAACTGATATATCCTTTGGCCGGCTCTGCCTCATCTCCTCCACCTCGATTTGCAATTTTTAGATACATGACCATAGAGGTCAAGTTACCCAACCATAAGAATTTTTGCTTTATTACCTTTTCTCAAAGAATGCATGATAATGATCTATTTTGACTTATGGAACTTTTACATTAATTAATGTATTTCAAAATAAGGTTATTTTACCTGGCAATATAAATGTGCTTTAATTACCTGAACAGAACTATAGTTCAGTTTTAATCACTATGGATTAAAACATCACTTCACAGCCAAACAGAAACATGTTCCCAATCACTGAACTTGAATTATTGTTATGTAGCTTGAGGCTTGTATTAAAATCACTGAATAATTGCAATCAGATTATTATAATCAAGTACAGGAACAGTAATTACAGGTTACCGTCACTTTAAGCTGCCCTGGAAGTCCTATATTCTGATGATATGCATATTAAAAGTTTATGTTAGTGATAAAATTAATGAACAGGACTGTAAGCACTTGTCAGGAGGAAAGATGTCACATATCTTACCATATAGGGAGTTATGTTTTCACATCAAGGACAAGTATATGCCTACATTATCTTTGTTCTTTCATAAGTTAAATTGCAGAGAAAATAAATTAAATCCAGTTTTCACAATGTAACAATGGTTGATTTAGTATCAAACTTTAAAAATTTTCCACATTTTCTTGTGGCAATTAATATTTTAGGTTTCATCATTCATTTTATTGGTTTAAAAATAACACAAAGAAAACTATGTAAGTTTGGGTATAGGAAGAAATTGTGTTCCCCAAAGAAAAAAAGTCCTTAAATAAATTAAATCCTTAATCAAAGGGCAAGTGTTTTCAATTCCTTGAGATCAAAACCAGGAAAGAAAAAGAAAAATGTACAATCTTTTTTAAATGATATGATCTTGTTTTGAAGAGACATAAAATGGAAAGGTATTTGATATCTGCTGTAGCAGTGTCTTAAAGACAGATGTTAATGTAGTGTTACTATTCTGATGAAAAGACCAATCCTATTTAAACTTTAATAATCTTGTTCTTTTATTCAAACAATGAATATGGTATATAGGATAGGAATTGTATTTTGATAGTTGGGGTCTAAAATTAGAACTTGAAACCGAAAGAAGCCTAGAGCCCTAGGGGTCCAATCACAGAGAAACGGCTCCTGCACACATGTGCCAACCACTGAATCATTTTATTACACTTTCTGATTCACAATGGAAATAGAGGACAAGAGTGAACACACAACCAGAGAATGTAAGCAGAAAATATATAGCGTGTGATTGGGCAGGGAAGTTAGAAGGGGAAGACGTAAAAAGGTTGAATGTGTAGGTGACTTGCAGGGAATTTCGCTCCAGTTCCCTGTCCAGCAGTATGACTGAGGATAACTGTATGACACCAAATGAGAATAAATTGGAAATGACATTTTGTGCAGACGAGAAAGGTCCGCAAACGAGGAGATGAATCTTCTGCCAGATTCGCAGACTTTCTGCAGCCGCCATGACAGACAACATAAGCCAGATAAAAGGCCAACCAAACACCCAGATGCGGTTGCTGGAAAATTACATACTGGAGCTCAGCATCTGGGTCTCACAGCTGCCAAGTCTACCCCATGGGTGCCCATGGTGCTTGGCTCAGATACTGGGCCAGACAGAATGGGGGTGAGCACCATGGAACAAGCTGATCACCACAGAGAACAAGAAGGTAGAAAGCCAAGTGTATAATAAAATAGCATGAACCTGCCAATGCAGTTTCAAATGCATAAAACCATACGTTAGTGTTCCAGCATAATGCTGAGAGCAGGTTTTTCCTCTTTGGTGTAGAGATGATTTAAGAGGCATTAATGGTGGGCCTGTGGCTACATTCTCCTACCAAGTGAAGGATGTCAGTCATAAAAGAAATTATAATCATAATTAGACAATGGATTGCATATACCTTTACATCTAGTTAAAATACCTAGGAGGATAGCTAAGCAGAATGGGGAAAGGCATTTGGTATAAGAGCCTATATCAATAGGATAAAAATGCACCAAATCAATATATAAAACAGCATGTAAAATCCAAGATGGCAACAGGATAATGAAGTGACCATTATAGCTTCCTCTGGTTTCACCTCAGGATTCTAAAAAGCTATCAAATTATAGCAAACATACACTTCACTGTAGATTGTTTCCTTAGAAATCTTCAGCAATACAGAGATGTGATGAGAGGATATGACGAGGACCTTTTGTCAAGGCTCATGCCCCCTGGCATGCAGATTTTAGCAAATAATCCAAAAAGTAGATACAGGAATATTTTTCCAACTGGTGTATTTGTTCTCATTATATGTGGTTTGTTTTCATCCTCTGATTTAGAGCTTTGTTTTAAAGCTTCAGAAGTATCTTAGAAATATTTTGTACATGTATTCATTTTCAGAATATTTTTGGCCATAAAAGTATATTCTGACTCATTAATAGATCAGTGAGTCATAGGGTATAATACACCACATTTTTTAATGTCCTATTTTTAAGGAACTAAGATATTATCAGTCAAAATATTAATAAGGGAGAAGTAACAGTATATTTGACTCTAACTAGAGAAAAATGCTATCCATTAAAGTTCTAATCAAAATGGGCATTTTTGGTTATTATTTGTTCACACGTGATTTTCTGAAGTTTCATTTCTAAAATACTATGTGCCTCTCCACTTTACTTCTATTTATTTTAATGCATTATATTTAAATGATTGCTTTTAAACATATTAATGTCCCTGATTTAAAAAAATATTTAATCATTTACACATGTAAGAATGAGTGGAACATTAGCATGTGTTGCTTAAAACATATGCTTATCTATCCCACTTTATTCAGTAATTATGTTTTTCCTGAATACCAGTATTCTGATTGTAATTTAAATAGGAATATTAACAAAATAAACTCTTCTTATGTGAAGCCATAGCTCTGTAATTGCCAGCTTAGGACAATTCAACTCCACATGGGACAGGATTATATATTCAGCTTTCATCATTGTATCCCAGCACCTTAGCACCATGTCGCTGTGCTGGACACGTAATAGGAGCTTCATAAACGTTTGACGCAGGAATGACTATGTCAGCGACTCTTTTATTAAGGATAAGCACAATTTTTATGTGTCTATATTTTTATATTAAAAATATGTTTTCCTCAGGGCTGGCCCAGTGGCGTAGTGCTTAAGTTCGCATGTTCCACTTCAGCAGCCCAGGGTTTGCAGGTTCGGATCCCAGATGGGGACCTACGCACCACTTATCAAGCCATGCTGTGGCAGTTGTCCCGCATATAAAGTAGAGGAAGACAGGCATGGATGTAGCTCAGGGCCAGTCTTCCTCAGCAAAAAGAGGAGGATTGGCAGCAGATGTTAGCTCAGGCTAATCTGCCTCAAAAAAAATAAAATGAATAAATAAAAATAAAACACCGAAAAATATGTATTCCCCAAGAGTGGCAGACCTCAGGCATTTTGGTACTAGGACTCATCTATATTCTTAAAAATTGATACTTGCAAAGAGGTTTTGTTTAGGTAGATTATATCCATCAATGCTTACCTTATTAGAAATCAAAACTGTGAAATTCTGAAAATATTAATTTATTTTAAAAAGTAAACTCATTAAACTCATTGACAAATATATTTTTATGGAAACAATTATATTTTCCAAGACAAATAACAGTGGAAAGGATGGTATCCCTTTACAGTTTTGCTAATCTTTTAAATGTCTAGCCTATAAAAGATAAATTCTCATATCTGCTTAAGCATTCAATCTATTGCAATATGTTACTTTAAATAAAGTATATGAGAAAAATCTATCCTCAAATAAATATATAGTTGGAGAAAAGGGGACCTTGTGAGCCCACTTAAAGGGTCTGAGAGACCCTCACAGTTCCTCAAACCACACTTGAAGACTCAAATCTCACTCACATTGATTCGGCAACATTGCATTTCTGTGTTAACTGAATCAAAACTTATAGATCAGGAACTGAAAAATTATTTTGTAAGAGTTCTGATAATTAACTGTTTTCAACATAAACTTATGGCCATAATGATAAATGAGTACTCTAAAACTCTGACATGCCCCTAAATAGTTATGTAAGTAGATAATAAAATAGTTTGTGTTAATGACTGGCAGTCTTCTTGGTCTTTGGAGAACCAACTGTGAACTAATACCTTCCTTATTGGTATAGTGAGTGTGTGTGTGTGTTTGTGTGTATGCTTTAGATAACTTTGAAGCTCTATTAGTGGAAAAATTTCCTCTTAAATCTTAGCAGTGTTGCTCAGTGTTTTTATTCATTTACTTATTTTTGTTGAGGAAGATTCACCCTGAGCTAACATCTGTGCCAATCTTCCTCTATGTTGTATGTGGGTTGTCACCACAGCATGGCTGCTGATGCCTGGTAGGTCCACGCCTGGGAACTGAACCCAGACTTCCAAAGCAGAGTAAGCCAAGCTTAAACACTAGGCCATGGGGCCGGCCGCTGCTCAGCGTTTTTAATTTAAATGATCTCATAGCTTTTCTGTTCAGAAGACTGCACAAAGAAGGTTGTTAAGTAGGCTAGAGACGCTAAAACAATCTATTTGTGCATGTTGATATAAAGTTGAAAATGTACACTGTCATTAGTTTTATCATAAACACTTATTTTTAGGAATTTACAACATTCCCTAATTATATATGTATTTTATCATGTATAAACATGGTACTAAATATCAATTTTATAATCAATTATGTATAATTTCATATTAATTCATTTAACAATTATTCATTAGACATGTCTTTATACAAGACACTATCATAGGTTCTGAAGATAAAACACTAAAGAAGACAAAGTACCAGGCTTTATGAAGATTGTATTCTAGTGGGAGGAAACAGATAATAAATTATCAAGTAAGAAAGAACTAATAAAATGTCACCAAAATTAAATACCATTTTACACTCATTTGTTTGGTAAATATTAAGAAATCTTATAAAACTATTAAAGATGATATGGGCTGAAAGAATATCTTAAATATGGCTGGTAGGAGTATAAATTGGGAGACAATTTGTTGTTGCCTTGTAAAGTTGAGCATAATCTTAGATCCAGTAATTCTGTTCCTAAGTACATACTCAAGAGAAATGCTCGCATATTTGCACCAGGAGATATACAAAGAAATGTCAACAGCAATACTGTTAATTGTAGCCGAAGATTGGAACCCATCAAAGACAAGAAAAGAAAAAATATTTGGCATATTTACACTATGAAAATTATACTGTGTAGGAAACAAATAACTGCAGATGCCTGCAACAATGTGGCTAGATAGTACTTGAGCACAAGAAGTGGGCCACAGTAGACTACATTCTGCATAAAGCCTTTTTTTTTTTTTTGGTGAGGAAGATTGGCCCTAAGCTAACACCTGCTGCCAATCTTCCTCTTTCTGCTTGAGGAAGAGTGGCTTGAGCTAACATCTGTACCCATCTTCCCCTATTTTGCAGGTAGATCACTGCCACAGCATGGCTTGATGAGTGGTGTAGGTCCATGCCTGGGATCAGAACCCGGAACCCGGGCTGCCAAAGCAGAGTGCACGAACTTAACCACTACACCACTGGACTGGCCCCTGCATAAAGACTTTTTATAAAATTAAAAACAATTTTAACTTAAAAAATCATTGTTCAACCATGTGTATGTGTATTTAGGCAAAAAAATGATAGACACAGAATTAGGATAATGGCTAGCTGCCTCTGAGGAAAGCAGGAAGATGGATAGAGAAAGAACATTATGGAACTTGTGTTTAATGTTCTAGATCTAGGGGTCAGATGTTGGGTTCAAGGGTGCTCATTATATCCCGGATAAATGAAAATGAAGACCATGCAAGGACCAAAGAAAGTAGTGTGTTAAAAACCAAGGATTATGACTAATCCAATTCTGTGCTCCTGAGATTAGTGTGTGTGTATGTGTGTGTGTATCACACATAGACACATTTTTTTGGGTAGTGGTAAGTGATAAGTGCAATAGAAAAATAAAACAATATAGAGAGAGAAACTTATGAAGTTTCTACATGTGCATACATAATATGTGGATATTTCTATCTATAAACACACATGCAATTTACATAGTGAGACAGCTCTGTCATGCATCACTATTCTCATACTACTGAATAAACAGCACTATGCTGAGTCAATGCTGCCGTATTTAACAGTGGAGTATGGTGAAGTGAAAATTATGAACTTAGCAGTCAGAGAGGGATGGAGCAAAGGCGAGCTATGTTATATGTTAACTTGGGTAGCCACGACCAAAAGTTTTTCTACTGGACTGTATTTTTATGCAATACTGTACGTTTATTTTTAAGATCTTTGCAGTGAATAGTCCTGTGAAAAAGTCTCTTGCAGGGTGTTTTTGAGGCTGTTGTAATCGCAGAGTGTTTTCTTTGTGGGAATCCCAAGGGGAGTAAAATCCCAAATGAGTTTAGGAATAGAAATAGCTCTACACTCCTAACTAATTTCTGTTTTATTTTAGAGACACAGTGCACTATGTAGCTAAAGTTTTTGTTCTTTTTAAAAAATTTTTTGTGTTAACTACAGGCTATACCCGTAGCAAATATGTAACGTATGGTTGAATTAATGTTTTTAATCACAACCAAGTTTCCGTGTCATCTATCTATTTGTATTTCTTCTTTTACTCTCACTTTCCTGGTATTCTATTTTATTTTATTCTATTAAATCAATCTCATTTCATATTCTAAAACTATAAATACATGGAAAATAGCCAAGAACTGTATCGGTTATTATGTCCGTAGCATAAAGCTGTATTTTTCACCTTCCCTCCATTCAACCATTGTGTTATTTCATATGTTTTCATGTGTGTGTGTGGGGGGGAGCCCCCCCCCAAGAGGTGTGACTCAACCAATCAATTAAGGTAACTAAAAATGGGCTAAACAAAACCTCGGTGTAATGCAAAAATTTATCATTTGTCTAGGAGTATATTTGTTCAATATAAACTATCACTCTGTATAGAAGGAAGAGAAAATGAAACCTTAGCTTCTATGAACTGAGGAGCAGCTGTAGTCTTCTCAGCACTAAAAGCTAATATATTATACAAAATGTCTTCTCAGAAAGGTTTAGAAGTTCCAACTATTTTTCCCTAAACGTAGATAATATAGAGATTTTTCAGCAAAGTTTTTCATTAAATTTTCACTTAATCATCATATTTATGCCCTTTTTCTGAAACAGTAAAATAATTTTTCCTGAACTTTACCAGAAAACACATTCTCAATCTCCAAGTTTTCTTTTAAAAATGATAATAGCAATACTTTACATTTTAAGAACACCATTATTTTCCCTTTTAATGCTTTCTCCCAAAGAGCTCAAAGCATTACAAAGTGCTCTTAAAAGTTATATTCATGTTTCCTTCCTTTGATCCCCATGATGAAATGCAACCACCTCCCCGGTGAAATACAGCCACTGCTTATGACAGTGAATAACAATTCCATACAATTCACAAGAAATAACATACCCAATTAAAACTGTAAAGGGGTCTTAGAAAGACAGACTTTAATTAGCGAAGCTGGAATGTGGCCAAGCAAAAAAAGTACCATGCAAAGTGGTCATGACCTCATTTTAACACTCTGTCTTATTCAGAGGACCGCATCTAGAGGAGCCCATTGCATCAGGCTGACTTGGGGCACTGATTGATTCAGCACTGAATAAATGGGAACAATGTCACATACTTAATCATCATCTGCATTTATCAAAGCAGTCAAAGATTTTCCTTGGTGAACCTCCTCCCTCAGTTAATGACCCTGTGCATGTCCCTTCACGAGTCATAGAACAACACCAAGTCTACCCTCCCCTTTCATAACTATTTGTTTGATACTATGTGTTATCAAGTACAAAAAACCACAAATTTTTATATAATATTGTAAGATCAAAGGCCAAAGTAATTTCAATGTAAACATTAGGTATTCAAAGGCAACCACCTTTAATCCTGAAAATTAAAAAAAGTAAGTAACTTTTCTAGAAATGTCATAAACTAAATATCATTGGTTCCTCAGTCTAGTTATCCAGACTCATTAATTTTGTGTCCACAGAAGTTGGAGTAGCAGTGGATAAAAAATAAAAACACTTAAGGAAAAGAAAGATCAGCCTTATATAGCATCAATTCTTTTAAACATAACTCAGTGATAATATTTGATTTAGAGGGGGTTTCCTGAGTTGCTTTTTCTAAATTACAAGTATATATTAAAATGCAATCTGTATACAAGATTCTGTATTACTGGATTTTTGATACAATGTAGTGTTCTTATGCTACTTTTCTAGAAATTGTTGTGCAAAAACTAATTTTCACGTGTTTGTTTCTTGCATACCTCCATGACAAAGATCTCAAGGAGAAAACCATAGAATGCATTTCCAATTACCCCCGTTCTCTAGCAGCTTTGTCCCCAACAATTTCTTCTATGTTTCTCCATTCAGCAATTGCTCTCCTGCCACAGTGAAGGAATGGGCTGACAATATCAATGGTTGACATTCATCCGCATTGACCTAAATATGTGATTACATTAAACGTAGCCACACTTCAGCCACTGAAGCTTTTGTTTATATAATGCAAAAGTGGCCCAAGATTTGCATTAAAATTTTATTCTTTAACAAAAAACAATTCGAAGACAGCTCTAGCTTTCAAAATGTGAAAGGAACTGTATAGTCAACTGCTATATAATTGACATTGATTTTCATGTGTGTAGTAGAAAGCTATTTTTTCTCCTTTCTCTCCAGTATTCCTTTCCCCTTCTAGTAATAGCACTGGCTTTCCTGAGTTTAGGGCGTCCCATCTGTACACCCTGACTTCCATCAAGGATTATGCATGTAACACAGGCTTGACCAATAACAATCTTTCTGCAGGACAACTCTCCATTCCCCTTGGGATGACAATCTATGGGACTGTTGTCTTGGGATTGTTCATCAATCATGGCCTCTGCAACACAACAAGCCTTCAAATGGTGAAAGTGCTAAAGAGAAAGAGGGACAGCATATAGACACTGTAAATCCTTGAATCTAGGCTACAGTGAGGCCTGCCAGGCCACATGTTTCCAGGTTTGGTTGCCCAAGCTGATAGATCCTTCTTTATGACAACTTGAACTGAGTTCATATCATGTGATGCCAAGAGTACTGACCCGAATCTTAATTGTCTGTATACCATGGCTGGTCACTGTCCGAGGATGGGTGTCTTGAGCTCTGTGGCAGTGCTGTGCAAGACAGATGTCATCCCTGCCTGGTGATGGTAACACACTTGCAAGGGATATAGAAGATGAACAAATAAATAGTTAAGGGTAAAATGTGACATGTTAAGAAGAAAATGGACATAGTGCTGGGATGATGAAAAACAGGGGAACATACTTAGAAAAAGTGGTCAGGGAAGTTCTCTCTAGGAGGGTATTAGACCTAACAGATATTACCTAAAGTAACTTCAAAAAGAGTGTTTTCATATAAATCCTTTTTGAGTGTTGTTTTAGTCTTTCAAAGTGTCTGTGGCTTTTACTGATTAGTAACAATGATACTACCCATACTAACTTATTAATAATGATATATTTATTATATATTTATATATTGTATTTTATAATATATATTATAATATATAATTTTCTATTACATGTTAATAACAAATTATTGATAGCACCTATGTGCTGGTCATCACTGGATTAATTTTATATCTTTTATCCCATATAACTTCCAAGTTCTATAAAGTTAAAATTATTATCATTCATACACAATTTTACAGATGAGGAAACAGAATCACCCAGATATTAAATACTAGGTAGTAATCAGAAGAGACAGTACTTGATCTCCAGAACTTTGAATTCCAAGTTTGTATACATCACCTGATCCTTTTAGGAGAGTAACCACTTGCTGTTAAATTTCAAACATTACACATATATATTATGTAGAAAGACATAACTTCCTCCTCCCTTGGTATCATCTTTTCCATTGAGATAAACATTCTTGAGCATTTGGTGCATGCATCATTTTCCTAAACATGTAAAACCGTGCTTTTAAATAACCTATCATCATGTTATACATACCATGCCTTCATAAGACATGCCTGTAATTGACTTTCTCCCAAAGTGATTTGAAACACATAGTTAGCTTTTATTTTAGGACAAATTTTACCAAAGTTGAATGCTTTTTCTCCTAAATTTGCACAGAATTATATACAACCAGGCTATTTTTTCTTTATAATAAATGTTCATATACTTTAAATTCTTATAGTCTTAGAATTTCTCTACCACCCATTCTGCTTCCTAAATAATCCTTTCTTAGCCCACTTTTGCCTACTGCCTCAGCATCAGGAGGCAAGGTTACTCAATAGCAAAAACAGTTTGGAATTAAGTGAAGCTTTTCAACTAGAAAGACCATCATCCTCCTTTATTCCCAGTCTTTCCTGCTCTTCCAGATACTGTACACATGGGAAGTAAATCTACTAGTAAACTCTTGGACTCCATGAACGAAGAAAGAAAACAGAAACCATAATTATTTACAGAGTTCCTACTGCATGCCACTCACACACCCTGGGCCCTGGAGACTCGATAGTGGATAAAGTCAACAGAATTCCAGGCCTCAGAGAACTCAATATGAAGACAAAAGAGAACAACATCTTCTTACAACTTTTGTTGTTTTGCCTACTGTAATTACCAGAATTAAGGGAAAGAAACATGAAGGACAGTGTCATTACTCTTTCTTTTCTTTCTCCTTTGTCTTTTCATGACTGGGTCTAAAGCTACTGGCAAAATATCTTTAGCCAATATTTGAGGAAAATCTGAGTTTTTTCTTAGCTACACTGAAAACCAAAGAGCCCTTCCTGTGTTTGTAACGAGTTCGATTTGGGGGAAACAGTGTTTCGGCTTGGGTGGCCAAACCAAATGTTCTTGGAAGCTTGCTGGACTGGATGTTATTAAGTGAAAAAATCTATTGCAAAACTCTCAAGGTTACAATTAAGGCAATGCAGAGCCTTGGGCTGCCAGGAAGAGAGACAATTCACAGAGGGCTTGAAGATGAGCACATTGTGCCGACCAAAGCAGAAGTCTTCAGGATCACTTTCCCCACAATTTCAAATCATCATAGGCTTCGAGATTATATTTGTTACTCAGCTTGGGAGATGCAGCCTGTAAGCTTGAAAAAAAAGTGTCAGTCATCGCTTCCATTGCTCTCACTGTGACTATTTGAAATCTTCCCAGGTATGAGGTCTTTTCTCAGATTATTTTTTCCCATGAACTCTCTGGAGCCACTTATTTCATTTTCTAAAGGCAAGGTAACAAGGAACGCATCACTTCATATCTATATTGTCACATGCGGCTTCTTTGATGAAACTACCACAAAAGTAAAAAGTACCCCCTCAAACGTAGCCATGGTTTCAGAGGCATCTTGCTGTACTTCACCGTTTCACGATATGAGTCGATTTTTCCAATTGGTCCTGACTTTACAATCTAAATACCCCTTTATCTATTAAGGTGCTTTATTAAACTCCTACTATGTGCCAGGCAAGAGGATGTACACTATCTCCTATCAGCCTCACAGTGAGGATGAGATAGGTAGTATTATTATCTTCTTTTCACAGATGAGAAATCAAACCTTGTCGGAATGACCTTAGCTCCAAGGATACACAGTTATCAAATTGGGGAGCAAAGATTTGAGACCAGGAAGTCCTGAGTCCATATGTAATCCAATATGCCACCAACTACATACTAAAAGACTTGTACAGATCTGCATCCAAAAATGAAACATTCAGGGTTGCCTACTGAATGTGTGTTTAGAAAAAAATCTCTCATAGGATCTTGCATGTGGAAGTTCTTGGGAAAGTAGAGGTTTATTGTTACTTACATATCCCAATTAAATAAAACTGAAATTTTAAACACATGATTAGTATCATTTGATCGAATGCTCATCAGTGAGAAGAGCGAGAGTGGAATTCAAAACATCTGCATTCTGAATGCACATCCACCAACAGTTCCTTCTCTGGCCTTGACCCTTGACCTCAGTGCCTGCACGTGTAAAATGAGGGGGTGGGCAGGAATTTTGGTTGCAAGACCCTTCCAAACCTAAATATAAGATGTTAAGTTAGATTACTTTAATCTTACACGACTGGACAGTCTTTCAGCCCTATTTCTAAATCTACAGGTAGCAGTAATAGAGTAAGAGTGTAGGGGATTAAGTGTATCTACCCATACATTCTATGAGTATGAGTTTATGGACCCATATTAAAGAGCAGGATTATTGCACATATTAGACTTGGTTTCTATAAACAAGAAAATCAGGGCCATATAAGTTGCCTCCATTAGAAAGAGTAAGAAATAAGGAACCAGCCTATGATTCCATTTCCTTTAGCTTACTGATTTTTAAGTTTGTTTACTATGTGCCAAACACAACTTAAAATTAAAGTAATAATTTAGAAGTTATTGCTTTAAAGCAAAGGAAGAAAGAGGTCTCTGCAGGGAAGTATTTCCCTCGAGTCTTCCTAATACTGATTAACACTAGTTTTTGAAATGTTAATTAGTTTTGAGCTTAACAGCTAGTCATTGTCTAAAAGGGCATGGAGCAAAACTTTTTCAAAGTTTGGACTAAGGAGCATTTAACTCTTTAATGCCAAAGACTGGCCATTTCCTCCATTGCTGGCCACTGAACCATGAGAATGCCAGGACTGATTAGCTGTGGTGATTAGCAGGCTGACATTAGGACTAGAATCACTTGTCGTTTGCTTACATTGACAGAATACCTAGAGAAATGTCTAACTTTTATCAGTGCAATGCATTCCACTTAGTAGTAATATGGAATGTCTATTTTTTAAACTTTCATAGACTATGAATAGGTTTAAAACAACATATACAATTTTTGAAATAAGATCTAAAATCACTATACTGTATTGTAGTGATTGTCTTTGTCATTTAATTGGTATAATGGTGGAAAATGGAGCTTTTTGTTTCTTAGGCTGCATCTTAGAGTCCATATTTATGACTCCTTCTAAATCTGTGCCATCTAAATTTCACAGTTTCCTATTGCTTCTCAGTAGAGTAAAACACCCTTAAAAGAAATTCACTAAAAACTTCATAAAAGAGAGTTCTTATGGAAAAATATGGTTTTATAGAAAACAGTTACAAGGTGAATAAGACAACGGAAATTGGAAAGTTATAAGAAACATTCATTTTACTCAGAAATGTTTGTTTATAAAGCAAAAATGCCCGTATGTCTAGGTGACCATATGTATGAATTTAGCATTATTTACTCCATTTTACTACTGAGGAACAGAGATTTAGGAAATTTACCCAAAATCTTAGAACTAAGTGGTAGAGCTTGTATTTAAAAATGCTGTTTCTACTGTTATAACTTTCATTTTGTCTCCCTTTATCATTACTGAAGCACACATTGGCAATTTGTTTCCTTAAACATTTGCATATAAATTTTTTTAACCATATTTGGGACAAGAATCTATTCTTATACAAACTGAAAACTCTACATGGAATGCAGTATTCTATTGTAGAAGATGCTATTTAACCATTAAACTATGAAAGCTAATGAAATATTAGAAAGTAAGCTACGTTCATGAAGTGATAGTATAGAACTGAAGGAGAAATACACTCAGGTGGGAAAGAATGAGAAATAGTTTAATACTGAGAAGGTGTATAGTGTAACCCAGGGACACAAGTAGTAGAAAATAAAGGAACGACCAGAGGAGATGATCATCTACTGAGAGTTATAGTTACAGACTATTCTGTCAGTCTCAGATTTGCTGGAAGAGCCGTGACCAGAAGAGGAAGATGGAAACTGAAAAGAGAGCTGTGAAGGGTAACTGAAGCAGGAGTAGTGGAATAAGAAGGAAAGACTCCATCTTAGAGAGGCTAGAAGAAAAAATCCTCAAATTTATTTTAATGGCAGTCTTTGTACATAAGCATTCTTAGTGTTGATGGTTTTTGTTTCTTACCAAATCACATGCAAGTGAATCTTTCATGTTTTAGATCACTGTCCTTAAGCCTTTTTTGGGCATTATTTCATTTTACCTAGTTCCTCAGTAGGCTTTTGGATTTATCTATTTGTGGTTCTTTTCTTTTGTGGAAATTAATGTGCATTGTTCTTTACTGTAGGATTCTGTGCTTGAACTTCAGTCTACTTGTATTTTCCTCATCCTTCTGTGATTAAGTGGATTTGTTAATATTCAATTTCTTTTTGTATAGTATTAATAAAGATGCTACAGAAACTGAACTAAGCCTGAGACTAAGTCCACAGAACTCAGCAGTGCAGATGGAAGCCAGAGATGAAGAGACTTACTGGAATGTGGTTAAAGTCCTTTTCAGAAACCACTTCAAGCTGAGATGCTCAGAGGAAGAAAAAGAGCCAAACAACAACCCATATAGCAATGTGATTGTGTTACTTCAGCTTCCACAATCTTGTTGATGAGTGTACAAACCATACACTTATGTATGTGGCAAGCTATTACTTATAACAAGTCTGCAATTAATATCCAAACTTTTCAGCTGAAGCTGGAATGGAAAAACCATCCAGAATGACCAAGTTACTCAATTACCTAACTAGGCTGTAACCTATACACGATATTAAATAAATAGCAATTTTCTGAAATGCCTTTTTAATTTACACCAAGCGTGTTCATCTTTCACACCAATTAAATCTATTAGCCCACAGTTTGAGTTTAAAATAATAATAGAAAGAACTACTGACAATTTACTAGCAAATCTGTTTAAGGACATGAATGTGCATGCATATGTGTGTGTGTGTTTGAGAAAGAAACAGAATACTTATATGCATAATTGCATAATTATTTAAATATTCCTTTGATTTTACAAAGTTCTTTTTATAGACTTCTCATTAGTAAACATATTTCAAATGTCTTTTTATCCTCAAAGGGATAATTTTCTGATCATTCTTATATTTACTATTATGGGAACTAAGTGTATACGTCATGAGAAGCCTTTGCTGTCAGTCACAGCCGAGTCTGAGTACAGGCTCTGCCGCTTATGCTTATGTGACCTTGGGCAAGTAACTTTGTTTCTCTGATCACCATCTGTAATATGAAGATAATAGCATGGAGTCTAAAAATGCAAATGAGAAAGAAAGCTCTGCATAAGGAGGTGTGAGGAGATTGGATGCTATCTGCCTGGGATAAGGCTGCCCACTCTCTCCTAAGACAGGGACTGTCATCTTCCAGAAAATCACTAATCTGCTGTAAAACTTGTTTTTCTCAAAAACTCCAAAGCAGACTAATATCAGGATGCACTTATAGTTTCCAAACTCATGCAGCTTTCAGTAAAGCCTCATATTAATTCATAAATAATCAACACAAGGAACCAGAATATTCTGTATTTAAATAGTATGCCCAGACAATTTCCCCTTGTGGACAGATTTATATGATTAATTTCATAAGAATATTATTTTATTAATTTACAATGAAATTAACAATCATAGATCCCAGGCAGAAGGGGACAGACTATTCTTTTCTTGTTAGCAGATAAAAAGTGAAGCGAAACAGTCGTTGGGAAATTCCTTTGTAAATATGGAATCAAAGCAAAGTGGAATTAGTTAGATTGATCAAATGTTTTGACATCATCATGCTAAGAGAGCATGATAACACATTCCATCTCTCAATAGAGATGACTTTAATGATATTAGTAGCTAATACTATGGAACAATTTTTATGTGCAAAGCACTGTTCTAAGTAATTTATACAAATTAGCTCATTTAATATTTATAAATCCCTCGTAAAATGTTCTATTATTGTCTCTATTTTATAGTTAAGAAACTGGCACAGAGTGGTTAATTAACTTGTTTAGGATCACAGAGCAAGTAAGTAGCAGAGGGAGAATGAACTTGCCAATGAAGCCTAAATTCTCAGTATCTGCTGGTTAAAGCAAGTTTCTCTTCTGGAAGAAAGATTTTTTTTAAGTATTCTTTTCAGTGAGGAAGATTGACCATGAGCTAACATCTGTTGACAATCTTCCCCTTTTTTTCACCCTCTCCAAAGCCCCAGTACATAATTGTATATCCTAGTTGTAGTTCGTTCCAGATCTTCTATGTGGGATGCCACCACAGCATGGCTTGATGAGCAATGTGTAGGTCTGCACCCAGGATCTGAACCGGTGAACCCTGGGCTGCCAAAGCAGAGCCTATGAACTTAACCACTATGCCACCAGGTCTGGCCCCCTCTTCTGGAAAAGTTTTGAGTAGTAGGCATTGCCAATTTTGCCCATGATTCTCATTTTCAATATTTCCCCAGATATTGACTTCCCTTTCAGGTTCTCTAAGAAAATGACATTTAAGCTCTTATCTAAGGGAAAAGAAAGCTACAATCATACAAACATTCAGGAAAAAGCACTTGATGCAAGAAAGAATAGTAAGTGTGAAGAGGTAGGTGCAAAAGAAAAGAACAAAGGAAAGAGAGGAGTACCTTCTAGGTGTTAATCTATTTGGCCGATTCACAGCCAAACATTGCGGAACTGAGAACTACTCTTTCTTGGTGGAGCTCGACTCTGAGTTCAGTATTTCACGATCAGAGGAAAATCATACTTATTTCTTTTGGCTGCAGGTTCAGGACAGTTGCAGATATGAAAACAAGAGGCAATGTGGATCCTAGTCAAAAAACTATAGGTGTTGCCATCAGATCCAGTTAGAATTCTGGCTCTACCACCTACTAGCTCTGTAAGTTTGGGCTAATTATTTATTTTTCTAAACTTGAATTTTCTCAATTATTTTCTCAAGTTATTGTGTGGATAAATTTAAATAATCTGCATAAAGCTCTGAGTCTAACATCAGACTCGTAGTCAGTGTTCTATGCAGGGAAGTTTAACCTTGTACACGTGCTGTACAACTACCTGGCTCCCACTTTCTCAGGAACATGTTCCCACATCTTCAAATTTCCCTTTCCTACTGTGTCGTTTCCACAAATATTAGTTCTATCCTCAAAAAAGAAAGAAACATTCTAGATCTTACATTAAGCTCCAGCCACAATATAGCTTTTTGCTAACTTTAAGGTAAATTTTGAGAGGTATTATCCACTAAACACTGCCCTCGCTTCCTCCCCCCTCACCAAAAGTCTCCCACCCTCTCTATGCCAACTTTCCATTTTGCACATGTACCACTCCATAACTGCTCTTGCTGAGGCCACCAAATGACTCCCTGTTGCCTAAGCAAATACCTACTTTTTATTTGTTGTTACAAAGATATTTCAGCAGCGTTTGACACCACTAGGCATTGTCAACTTTTTTTCCTCGCTCATTAGGGAACTCCTTGATTTCAATGACTCTACAGACCATCTGTGTGCCATATTTGTGTGTTATATTTGCAGCCAAAAGTTTCTCCTGAGCCCTAAATTCAAGTATCTGCCTACTTCATACCTAACCTATTTTCAAACATAATCATGCCCAAGGCTAAAACTTTGACTTATCCCCTGAAATTTGCCTATCCTTCATTCTTTTCCCATATCAGCTGATATTACCCTCATCTCAATCAGCTGCTGAAGCCAGAAACTTAAATCATTCTTTTCTAAGAACCAACTTCTGGTTTTGTTGATTTTCTGTACCTTCCTGTCTTCAATTTCATTGATTTCTGCTCTAATTTTAATTATTTCTTTCCTTCTGCTTGGTTTAGCTTTAAATTGCTCTTCTTTCTCTAGTTTCTTAAAGTGGAAGCTAGGTTATTAATTTTAGATCTTTCTTCTTTTGTAATATATGCATTCAGTGCTATAAATTTCCCTTTGAGGACTGCTTTCACTGCATGTCACAAACGTGATAAGCTGTATATTCATTTTTATTTAGTTCAAAATATTTTTCAATTTCTTAAGACATCTTCTTTGATTCACTATTTATTTAGAAAAGCATTGTTTACTTTCCAAATATTTGGGATTTCCCAGCTATCGTTATTAATCTTTAGTTTAATTCCATCATCATCTAAGAATAGAAACGCTTTGTAAGGTTACTAATCTTTTAAATTTGTTAAGGTATATTCTGTGACCCAGAATGTGATCCATCTTGGTGAACGTTCTAAGTGTAAGAAGAATGTGACTTCTGCTGTTTGAGGAAGAGGTCTACAAATGTCAATTAGATTAAGCTTGTTGATAATGCTGTTGAATCATCTATATATCTTCTGGTCTTCTGCCTGATGGATCTGTTAATGAGTGACAGAAGGATGCTGAAGCTGCCAACTATGTTAGTGGATTTACCTATTCTCCTTTCAGCTCTATCAGTTGTTGTTTCACTGCTGTGTTGTTAGGGGCATACATACACTGTTTTTAAGTTCATGCTGTTTAAGATTGTTATGTCTTCTTGGAGAATCAACCCCTTTATCATTATTCAATGCCTCTCTTTGTCCTGATAATTTTCCTTGTTGTGAAGTCCACTCTGTTTGGAATTAATATAGCTAATTCATCTTTCTTTTAATTAGTGTTAATATCTTTCTCCGTCACTTTTCATTCTTTTCTGTCTTTGAATTTCAGTTTGGAAAGTTTCTGTTGACTTATCTTTAAGCTCACAGACTGTTTGCTCAGCCATGTCTAGTCTACTGAGGAGCCCATCAGAGGCATTCTTCATTTCTGTTACAGTGTTTTTTACATCAAGTATTTCCTTTTGATTATTTCTTAGAGTTCCTATCTCTCTGCTTACATTACCCATTTCTTCTTGCATGTTGCCTATTCTTTCCATTAGAGCCCTTAGCATATTAATCATGGTCATTTTAAATCCCCTGTATGATATTTCCAAGACCTATATCATATCTGAACTGGTTCTGATGATTGCTTTGGTTCTTCAAACTATTTTTTGTTTTGTTTTGCTTTTGCCTTTCGAATGCCTTGTAACTTTTTGGTCGAAAGATGGACATATGTTGGGCAATAAGACCTGAGGTAAATAGGTTTTTAATGTGAGGGTTAGGCTAATCTGGCTAGATGTTGGGCTCTGTTTAATGTTTGTTGTACCTGCAGGTGCCAGAGGCTTCACATTCCTCTGGTGTTCTTATTTCTGTCCCTAGTTTCACTTTGAGCTTCTCTAAGTGGGTTTCTTTACTTTTAACCTGTCGGATTATATTTAAAGGGGATTCTTACAGACAAAATATAGTTGAGCCTTGTTTTTTATTTTATTCTATTCTGACAACATCTGTCTTTAAATTAGTACATTTAGATTATTATATTTAAAGTGATTATGGATATAATTGGATTAACGTCTACCATGTTTGTATTCCAATTATGAATATGTTACACCTTTTGAAATTGTCCCACAGTCTTGGGATGTTCTATTCTGGTTTTTTCCATCTCTATATCCAATCTATCAAAAATACTCCTAACTTTATCTTCAAAGTATATTTTGACTCATGTCTACTTCTTTCCACCCTCAGAATCATAGCACAATCTCAAGATATATTCATCTCTTGTTTGGTTTATTACCACAGCTTCCTAACTGGATTTTTTCCTCTTCTACTATTGTTCCTTATAAATCCAGTTTTACAAAAAGCAGTCAGAATAACTATGTAAAAGTGTGAACTCTCCTGCTTCTAAGACTCTTTTTGGGCTTCCTATTTCTTTTAGAATAAAACATAAAATCTTAAATTAATTTGCAAGAGCATATAAACTTTGTCTTCTAATTACCCTTACAACATTATTATTATTTTATTATTTTTAACAAGTCAAGTCCACTCCCATACCTTCTTTCAGCTCCTCACATCCACTTAGGTCTTTGCTTTACTTCTACTTTTAAGCGTTTTTTTCTCACATTGATTACTCAAATAGCATACCTTTCATTTAGGTTTCAACTCAAGCACTTTTTTGAGAGGATTTTCTTACTCATTTATTCTCATATAATCCTGCTATTTTTCTATATACACCTATCATTGTTTTTAATTATGCATCATTTTGAAATCTTTACTATCTGCATCCTCAAGTTGTCTAAGACAAAATCAGGCAACGTCTATTTTGTTCACTGCTATATCCCCAACTTTCTGATATTATACTTGTCACAAGGAAAGAGCTCAATACATAGTTAGTGGATGGATTAAATGAAATTACCATTTAATGACTCTTGAAAAATATCTGCTGGATGTCTAGTATATTTTATTTCTCTTTTTCTCCACAAGAAAATTAATTATGCTTGCCTCTTTTCAAAAAGTAAGTTTCAGACAGCAAAAGAACATAGGCAGGCATCCAGCTGGAAATGGCACACCAGAGGAGGAAAAGAGATGGTATGGTATGACATATATAAGTAATTATTTAGGATGCAGAAATAAGGAAAATTTACCCCATTGCTAGGATTTAGTCAACAAGGAGGCAGAGGTAAATTTTGATCTTGATTTGGTGGTAAATAGCAGCCAATGGGAAAAACTAAAAGTGGTGACGTCAGTTCCCACTTTGGAAGTTTGTTAGCACAGTTTTACAACAATAGAAGAGCCATCTATTCCTGTACGTTGCTTAGAATATCATTCATTTGCATGAAAGTCCAAAGTGGAAGTCTTGGAATGATTATTTGATGTTAAAGATTGAATAAAATCGCTTCTGTTTCTGACAAAATGTGGAAGTGTATTCAAGAAATTCTTAAGGGGGAAGGAAACACTTAAAATGCTGGATTAAATAGAGAAAAGATATTTTATATGCACAGATAGTTGTCAGAAAAGTAAAGACAGTGTTTAGGGGTCCAAGGCAATAAGAAAGCCCCAATCCAGGGAGGTAAGTAAGAAGTAATAGTGTTCATCCTGGGGAATATACCAACTTCCATCAACCTAGTGCCTGTGTCCACATAAGTAGACATCAGGCTTGGGACTATATGAAGAGAAGAAGAAGTTGGAGAATACAGCATACAATTAGACCAGAGAGGGCAACACCCTCGGTGAGTCAACTAGTTAAAAATCTGACAAAAAGGAGGAAATGGTAGAAATATTTGCCTGTCTTCCAAGAGAAATTCTAAGCAGTCGCATGAATTTGGGCTCATATCTCATATTAACTATTAGGCAAGAAAAATCAAAGTGAAAATTTTAATTTAAATACTTTCTGAAAATCAAGAAAAATCTCTTTATGTCTAGGTGTCAAAGAGTCCCCACAGATAAAGAAGTTTCCAGAAAGTCAAATAAATTTATAATCAAATATTACTCCCTCAAACCCAAAACTGTAAATAGTAAAACTCTATGATTGAGAATCAGTTGAAAAAAGTAGACAAAACCAAGAAACTTCACAAAAGACTTCAGACCTAAAGAAATGGCAGGGGCTGGCCCTGTGGCCGAGTGGTTAAGTTCACGTGCTCCGCTGCAGTGGCCCAGGGTTGGGATCCTGGGCGCGGACATGGCACCGCTCGTCAAGCCATGCTGAGGCGGCGTCCCATATGCCACAACTAGAAGGACCTGCAACTAAGATATACAACTATGTACCAGGTGGGATTTGGGGAGATAAAGCAGAGAAAAAAAAAAAAAAAGATTGGCCACAATTGTTAGCTCAGGTGCCAATCTTTAAGAAAAAAGAAATGGCAAATAATGGGATAAGAAGGTATTTAATATAATTAACGAAATTAAACAAGGTGTTGGAAGAATAATGAAGAATAGGAGACTACAAAAATGACAAGGCATATATCGCTATAGGATAGTCTTGCCAAAATGTTCAAATTGAATTTAGTCATGAAAAAACAATCAGACAAAGCCAGATTGTTCGACATTCTGTAAGACAACTGTTCTTGATGTTTCAAAAATATCAGTGCCACGAAAGGCAAAAAGAAAAAAAAAAAGATGAAGAGACAGATCTAGATAGGGGTTCCTCAACCTCACACATTTGACATTTTGGGCTGGATAATTCTTTGTTGTGGGAGACTGTCTTGAACATTGTAGGATGTTTAGCAGCACCTCCAGTCTCCACCCACAGATGCCAATATCTCTCTCCCACCTCCCCAAAACTGTGACAACCAAACATGTCCATGAACATCATCAAATGTCTCATAAAGGACAGAATTGCCCCCATTGAGAAGCATTGTTCTGGAGTAAAGATACTAAAGAGAAATGACAACCAAAAGCAAGTATGATCTTTGGATCTTGGATTGAAAGAAAGGGAAAGAGCTTATAATTTACAATTCAGGTACAACTGGAAAACCCTGAATATTGATTATAAAGAAAATAATAATATTGTATTAATGTTAATTTCTTTGGAGATACATGCTGAATTTTTGAGAGGTAAAATAAGATTCTGTAGGTTTCAAATTGCAAAACACATACGTTTGTGAGTTTATGTGCACGTGTGCATGTGTGTGTGTAGAGAGAGAACAGTATAAGTGCAAATGTAGCAACATATTAATAATTCTTAAGTTTAGGCAAAAGGCATATATGTGAGTTTATTTAATTCAATATACTATTCTTTACACTTTACCATAGATTGAAAAAATTTATGAAGTTGAGAAACAAATATCCTATGCATTCTTCAAGGCCCCATTTAAATACCAACTCCTTCATGAATTTTTCCTTCTCTATTCACAACCTACTCTTCTGACAAAACGTTAACCGCACAGACTTGAATGACAACTAAGGGAAACTGTAGTAGAGACATTATTATAGTTGATATTAGAAATCAGGCACACATATTAGCAATATGTTGGAAAAAAATAGATTTCGAGTGTAAGTAAACTGGAAGATAGATCTAAAGAAACTATTTGGAATATAGAACAGAGACACAAGGAGATGGAAAATGTGAAAAAGATTAAAAGACAAGAGAATACAGTGAGAAGATCTCCTATATACCAAATGAGATTGCCAGAATGAGTAGAGGAGGTATGAAAGCTATAACTGAGAATTTTTCAGAATTCATGAAGAACGCAAATGCTGAAATTCAAAATCTAAATGAATTACAACTAACTCTCACTAGCAAAATGTCTAAAGATGTATTTCAGTAATATTCTGACTGCAAAATACAATGAATGAGGGTTTTTCCACACCACCAAGCAATTCTCTGATATCAGATGGGTGTCCTATAGTTCAACTCAATGCTGACTCTATTTATTTACTTGGAGATAGCATCAGATCCCACAGGTTAAGAACTCAGTGCTATAAGACTGTCCCCTCCCCATACTTCAGAAGCCAATCTCCTGGGTTTCTGACCCACCAGCTCTAGATTGGAGGTTACAACAACTCCCTTCTTGGGTTCATTTAATTTACCAGAGCTGTTCCAGAACTTAGACTCCCTTTTTTACTAGATTACAAGTTTATCATAAAAGAGATGTGAAATATGACATGAGTGCAGCCATATTAAAATAGAGCTGGAGCAGCCATTTCAGAGGAATTGCCTTGCACGTCTTTTCTTAATCTTTCAAACTGAACCAAAATGGCCAACATTCCAAGTCATCTGTAAGGACAAGAATATCCTGTTTGTAAGGACTGATAAAACTGGACTTGGATGATGACCAAATTGCTACCCAATCAATGAAATACGAGTCTAGCCTTTTGCCTGATGACAGAATCTCAAGCCAATCCATAAAGTACAAATCTAGCCTTACCTCACATAGCACCAATGAACTCTTCTTTAGTACAGCTCATCTTATCCTCCCTTTTTCTCATAAAAACCCTAAGTCCCTCTCCTGCAATCAGAACACTTTTTGGCTTTCTCCCTGAATCTGTGTCTCCCAAATTGCAATTCTAATTGCCCAAATAAATATCTGCTGTTTAAATTGCAGTGATTTTTCCTCAGTCAAAAGATATAACTCAGCAACAGCCAGATAGAAGAGACGTACAGAGCAAGGTATAGGAAAGGGTGAGGAGCTTCCATGCCCTCTCCAGGCACACCACTCTCCCCAAATCACCACGTGTTCACCAACCAAACCTCTTCAAACACAGGCCTTTGGGTTTTCATGGAGGCTTTATTACATAGTCATAACTGATTAACTCATTGGCCATTGGCCGTTGACTCAACGTCCAGTCCCTCTCCCCTTCCCTGGGAGTCAGGGGATGGCACTGAGAGTGCCAACCCTCCAATCACAAGTTTGGTTCCCCTTGGCCCCCCATCCTTAGGTGCTCTCCGAAAGTCACCTTATGAACACAAACTCAGGTGTGGTTGAAAGGGGTTTGTTATTAATATCAAGACACTTTTATAGTCCACATCACAGGAAATTCCAAGGGTTTTAGGAGCTCTGTGCCAGAAACAGGGACAAAAACCAAATATATATTGTAAACCACAATATCACATTCAGGAAAAAGGAAAATCATCCCAGAAATTCATGAAAGAAGGAGTGAAAGCAATAAAAATGTTGATGTGAATCTAACCAAATTTGGCTAAGACAATAATATTTGTGAAGTCAAAAAATGATAAGACCAAAATACTGGATAACAATATTATGTAAATTGGTGGGGATTGATAGGCATTAAACCATTCTAACATTTCCAGGTTGCATTGATGAAGGACAATGAGTTATTACAGTTTTTAATTTAAATATACATGTTAAAATTTCTAGAAGTAGCACTAAAACCACAGAAAAGACACACAACTGCCCAACTGGTAAGTGAAAAAATCAACTAACTTTAATAAAATTAATCAATACAATAGATGGCAAAAAAAAAAACCAACAACTAAACAATACCAAACCAATGTAGAGATGTGAAAAATAAGGCAAGGTGGTAGAATGTAAATCATATATCCACAATTAAAATAAATATATTTGGACTAAACAACACTCCAGTAAAAAGATAAAATTTGCGAGAATGGGTAAAAACCCCACCCTACCCCTCCATATGCTGATTGAAAAAGACAAATCTAGAACATAAGGATAGAGAAGATAGGGAGCAAGATGGACGGAAAAAAATATGCCAATCAAATATTAACTATGGAGAGCTAACAGAACTATATTATTCTCAGGCCAAACCAAACTTTGAGACAAAAAGCATTGTTAGTGATAAAGACAGTCATTATGCGCTGTTAAAATTTGTAATTACCTAGGAAGGTACAATAATTCATAAACCAGTAAGAAACTAAAATGTAGATTCAACATACACAAAGCAAAAAAACCCAAAACTGATGGCAAAAATTGTTAAATCCAACATGGTAGAGGGAGATGTTAACACACATCTCTCAGTGATGGATAAATCAATTAGGGCTAAAAGTTCGGAACCCCACCATATGGATTAATGAACCTAAATATAACACTGCTTGCAAAAACAACAGCTTGAGAACACACTTTCCTCTCCTCCCCTCTCTTCCCACCTCTACCACCAAAATACAGGAAAGATTTACAAAAAGTGATCATATGCTAGGCCAATAGCCATTCTAAAGAAATTTAAACGAATTGATATCATACAGAC
The DNA here is from genome assembly GCF_041296265.1 of Equus caballus. Lineage (NCBI taxonomy): Eukaryota > Metazoa > Chordata > Mammalia > Perissodactyla > Equidae > Equus > Equus caballus. The sequence continues at coordinate 91,301,682 of NC_091697.1, read as the reverse complement.
TGCATTCTCTGGCCACTACAAATTAGATTGGAAATCAGTGATAATGAAAAAGCTTAATGCTAGAAACTAAATAAAAAACAAATTCACATATCAAGGAAGAAATTATAATGAAAATTAGAAAATACTCAGAAGTGAAAAATATAAAAATTTTAAAAAATTAAAAATATAAACAATACATAGTACTCGTTGGAAACAAGAGAAACAGTACAGAAAGGGAAAAGTATGTACTTAAATATTTATATTACAAATAATAAGTGTGAAAATAAATTAGGTAAGAAGTTACAAAAAGAAAGAACAAATGCAAAGAAAGTAAAGGAAAACAAATAAGACATTAATGAAATAGAAATTCAATATTGGGGCTGGCCCCGTGGCTGAGTGGTTAAGTTCGCACACTCTGCTTTGGCGGCCCAGGGTTTCACTGGTTCGGATCTTAGGCGTGGACATGCCACCACTCATTGGTCCATGCTGAGGTGGCGTCCCACACAGAACAACCAGAGGGATTACAACTAGAACATACAACTATATACTGGGGGCTTTGGGGAGAAGAAGAAGAAAAGAGAAAGATTGGCAACAGATGTTAGCTCAGGTGCCAATCTTTAAAAAAACAAAAAAGAAATTCAAGGTTAGAGAGAATAAATAAAGCCAAAATACTTCTTTTGAAAGGATAATAAAATACAAAAACTTTCTGGAATAAAGGGAAAAATGAAGACACAAACATTATTTAAAGTGAAAAAGGAAACATAATTTCAGCTGTCATAGAGATAAAAAGGTTAGAAAAATATCATGAAGACATTCATGTCAACAAATTTGAAAATGAGATGAAATGAACACATCCTTAGAAAATTAGAAATTACTAAATCTGACTCCAAGGAGAAATAGAAAATTTGACTGCTACGATAACAGAATAAGTTGTTTAAAATCTTCCTATTTCAGGAGAAATGTGCTCCCAGGAGAAATCTCTTAGTAGGAGGAGGAAGCAAGGAAAGGAGGTCAACCGAGAAGATAGTCTCAGGTAAGGTCTAACCTAAGCTTCCTCCAGAGAAGAAACTTAGAAGTGTAATCACACAGCAGCATCTTGAAGCAAGAAGGCCCAGCTTTTGTATCCAAGGATTTATTGGGTACCCCCAGATAGGGGTCTAATTTCCTAGCCATCTCCAGGTGAGATGACCGGCTTAGGTCAGCCATGGGCAATTCTTCAGAGGTCACAGGTATAAACCACTGACTCCAGCACTCCCGCAGCAGATGGTGAAACAGGCAGTAAAGGGCATGTGAGCAGAGCTTTAAAAATATATTGGGAGAAATTTCTGCACCGCTTGAATCTTTCCAAGGCTCGTGGATAAAGATCTGGAGCAATATGTCACCTGTGTGCTGAAGACCATCCCTGATTTTAAGAGTATTATCAGGATGTTTGAGGTAAACATCTCTAGAGGGGATCAAAACAAATACTTAATACAACTCTGATGTTTCTAATTACAGAAAGACATACATCAGAAAATCATACTTGTGACTTCATATACAGACAGGAGGGCCTACACAGACTCAGACGACTAGCAGATTCCATCCATCCTGTAACTTGGACTTCATTGTTACACTTGTAACCGAATGGCAAAATGGTACTCCTTTATCTCAGTTTCAGGTGGGATTGTGAAGGTCAAAACCAAAAAAATTGGTGCCATTCCCTCTATATTCTGAAGACCTATGCCAGAATCGTAAAAGGGGTGCCCCAGAAGTGGTGTGGGACCCTTCATCCAACATCCACAGACAAATAATGAAAGACTAAGTCAAAGAACACTGGCAAGAGAAGTGTTTTTGCAGAAAAATACCTGAGAATGCTGTAAAAGTTTTCCCAACCCCTCTCAGTTGAACTGCTCTCCAAGCCCTCACCCTGGGAGACAGGTAGAGGCTGCATCCTTCTCAATTCAAGACCACAGAGAAGGCTTCAAGGAGGTGACTGAGAGAGCTTGTGTTCTCATCACTATAACTGGGGACGTGGTGGACTAGTATCTGACTCCCATTTAGGAAATCTGAATGTGAGAAGCAGTGTGCTTCCGAGTCTCAAGAGCAGAGAAGAAGTGAGATGCCCTGGAAGTGGACTGTCCTACTCCCTGTGGAGAAAACACATGTGGTTCCAGAGGCTCGACTGAGGACCACAAGAGAAAGCCTAGGGCCCTCTGAGATAGGAGTCTTCTCAAGACAGCCATGAGTCATGTATGGCCAGTGGTCTCAACAAAAACCACGTGGGGAACACACAGGAGCTGAGTGGTGGTCTTCTGAGAGCAAATGTCATCGCATTTCCCTCCACCAGGGGAGTTGCATTTATTTATTTTTAAAAATCTACAAAAGTAGCCCAGGAGATAAAAAGCCAGCTTTAAATATCCGCCTAGCTTGGTACACAATTGTGTCCTCTTATAAGATCCTTTCCTCTAAATCACTCTCCCTTCCTGGGTAAAACACTGAAGGGGTCCAAAACCAATCCACTAAATGGGGAGAGTAGGAATTAGAAGTAGGAAAGAGAGAGTAGTCTAACCCAACCCTTCTCCCCACTGTGGGCATCTTCACTTAAAGAAATAACCAGGTCAGAAGGAAGAATCTTTACACTGCATGTGTACAGAATTATGCGATGTGCCACCAGGCAGGGCATTTTAATTTTTGAAATAATGCTATCTTAAGGCTAAAATTAAGAAGAAAAGGACAGCATAGGTTAAGATTTCCTCTAAGCGGTAAGGAAGAAATTTCTACAGAGTAGATTTAAAGGGTCACTAAGACAGCAAAAGCTTTTTTTCTGCTTCTATCTTAGTTACAGCTCATTTAATAAAATAACTATTGTTATGAGTTGAATTGTGTTTCCCCCAAGTTCATATATTGAAGTTGCCATCCCCAGTACCTCAAAATGCCACCTTATTGGGAAATAGAGTCATTGCAGATGTAATCAGTTAAGATGAGGTCATCCTGGAGAGAGTGAGCCCCTAATCCAATATGACAGGTGCTCTTATAAAAAGGGGAAGATTTAGACACAGGCATACACATGGGGAGAACACCACGTGGAGATTAAGATGGCCGTCTGCAACCCAAGGAGAGAGGCCTGCAACAGGTCTGCCCTCACAGCGCTCGGAAGGGACCTACCCCGCCCACACCTTGATTTCGGACTTCTGGCCTCCAGAACTGTGAGATAATACATTCCTGTTGTTAAGCCACTCAGGTTGTAGTACTTTGCTATGGCAGCTCTAGCAAACTACTACAGTCATTCATGGATAGAGGTGGTTCCTTTTGTTTTAATTATTAATTTATTTTAGTTATTGGAAAGTATTGAAAACTTTAGCTCAGTAATTTTCATCATTTTGCTCAACATTAAAAGGCTTATGTATTACTTAACCTTCATGAGCTTCAGGTTTTCATAGAAAAATGAATTGAGATTGTTTCACTCCCACGGTTTAAATCCTGTAGTGGCTTCCCATTGCAACAGCATCAATATTAACAATTCAAGCTCCTTAGCACTGTGCACAAATCCCATATGTGCACATATATGATTTGGAAAGTACTTCTGTCTCTAAACTCAAATCCTTCCTTTTGTCCCCATCTTTGCCCCCTTTAGCTGCACTGCCCTTGTAATCCAAGTTCATTCTCTTCTCAAGACCTTGGCACATAATTTTCTTTTATCTTTTGGTTCCAACCACCATAGCTAATGAAATCCCAACTCCCACCATTGGTGGCTCTACCTCATTAATGTTTTATCTTGTTATTCACACTTATTTATTCCTGATGCAATCTGATTTATTGATGTGCTTATTGTCTCTTCTCTCTCTCCTAGAATTTAATCTCCTTGAGGAAAGGAACTCTGTCATTCTTGTTTGCCCCTGTACCCCAGTGATATGAGACCAAAGAAGTCCTCAATCAATATTTTTTGACTGATTGACTCTAAATTGAGCAGGATGGCCTAATTTCTTTCCTCTTATAGGACTAATTATCGGTACTTTTCACATTTTCTTATTAACATAAGCATAGTGACTAGACCTTCTTTTAGAGCAATATTATCCTTCCTTTCCCTCCCTCCACCCTCCACCACACTGATTAACAGGCTGGAGAGGCTAGATGAAAGTCTACAACATTGACGTCTTCAGAACATGTGTTATCCAGCCAATTTCTAGCACGAAAATTCTTATGAGAAGAATTGAATTCTAAATCTTTCATGTTTCTTTTTTGCATCACCCCAAGAAAGTCTAGAAATATTTGAGTGGTCCATTTCTCTTTTAATTTTAATTTTTAACTGTTTGATAGTTGCTCAAAATAGTGTTAGTTTTGCCTCCAAAGTGCATTTCCACGACTGTGGGTACTAGTGTCTTAGTAATGCTTTCTTTCTTCTATTCACATGTTCAGTACCACCCTCTCATCACGTTTCTCTCCTCCTCCAACTTTTTTAACATCCATTAATGCAAGTATCTTTTCCCCTAATCCATCCTGTTCCAGCCTCTGCAGTAAATACTAAGCTATAAATAATGTTATTTAAACATACGTCCAAGTTCATGAGTATATCCTGAGGAAGTAAGAGCAGAGGGAAAAGAGTCTGGGAAATCATTGTTTACTAACAGTATCCTTCCTGCTTGTAGATAGAGCAAAAGATGAGAACAAGTGCTGAAATAATAGCAGTGTTTCAAACTTCCAAAATTTAGTTGGAGTTAAATTAATATTTAAAGCTTGAAGAAAATTAAATTTTCTTCCTTCTCTCAGTCTTGTGTTCTCGTGGAACACAGATAAATTCACTTGCATAATTATTAATCAGAATGGAATAGGACAAACTTCTAGAGCTCAGGGTACAAAAACGCTTATTGAGGCCTTGCTGTATTCGTAGCACAGAATCCATAGGTCTGGAGTTGTATTCAAATTTTATTACAGGATATTTATTCTGTAACATTCTCTGTGTTAAACGTTCTACGAGTCTTGGCTACTTGGACCATAATCTTAAAATAGTTGAGAAGACAAAGCTAATTTGAAAAAATACTTAAGATACATAAATTAATATAAAATATTGTATATAAATAAAATCAAAATAAATAAAATAGAGTCAGTAAACTTAATTAGAAGTAGATGGTTAGGTCTTCCTTTGCTAATATTTTATGGTTATTTATTTTATAATCTCTACCCCTCCTATTCCAAAAAATTTTGCAACTACTAACCTTGAAGAAATGCTGTTGACCGCAATTAAATTTAGCAACATTTATTTGCCAACAATTAGAATGCAATAAGCTCGTTGTGTTAATGAAGCTTTGCACAAAAAACGTGATGATACAGGAAAAGGAGAACAGATTTCAATTGTAAACCACCACAAGCACATGTTAGTCCTGCTAAGGTCAAACCCAGTGCTACGGGAAGGAGAGCCTGTGCGAAGGGTTCCACTCCATCCTTGAACGATCGCAAAGCCTCTGAAGATTCTCTACTACTCTTCCTGACCCTCTGCTACCCTGATGCCTTCACAAGCATATGTGGTACATGGAGAGGCATTCCCTACTATCTGTCAGGAAGAATAACTGGGCATCTCAGATCTTCCTGCCTAAGCAGGCATGCTCAAATTTGATCCATTACCATTCCAAAGCCAGAGCCTGGACCAGAAGTTCCCGAATACCACACTCTTGGGTGTGGTTCTGAATTGAATGGCATACCTAACTTCTCCCCGTTGTGATCCATTTCTCCGAAGTAAAGTTATTACAAACAGCCAGGGGCTCCAGTTAAACACATGGTGGCTTGGAAAATATGCCTGTGTGTGTACTGTACCTGTACTGGTTTTCATGAATATTTGAACAAAGGCAGGAGGCAGTAAAGGAATCCACCCTAAGATCGGGCTTAATGTCCAACTCTACTTTGCCAATCTCAAGGTGGCTTTTTGGCATGAAACTCAATTTTCTCTTAGAATAATTTGCATTGGGATTATGGGCTAAAGTTTCTCAGAGTGTCTAAGCTGTAACTTTATGAGCAACTGCACTTTAGCATTTAACTACAGCACACGCAAGTCTAACTTACAGGCTCAGTCTTTGCATTTGCCCAAATTCTCTACACGCTGCCAGCCAACTTTTAATGAAAAACATTGCTTCACGACATGATTTACTTGCTCTGTGCATGTTTTTCTAGAGGGATTTTTGCTTTCCATTAAATATAAACTGAACTTTTGCTAAGACTTCTGCCGTCAATTAAAATTCCCTTTGTAAACCTCCAGTCTTCCAAACACCCAACCCAGCGCGCAGATAAAATGGTAATAAATCTAACTTGTTTTGTTCTGCACCATAATAAGTGTTTAGACTATACAGAATTACCTTCTGTTGTATGAAGCTTGTATTTCAAAGTCCATTGGATTTGTGCCCCTTATGGTGAGCCACAGAATACTGAAACAAAGCACCAGACAAAGAGAAAAAGAAAAGAGGAGAAATGTTAAAAAGAAAAAAAATAATTAGAGAAAACAAGTGGAGGAAGAGAGAAAAGTAAGGTTACTAGAAAGTGCAGAAGCTGCATTATCTGCATATAATGTGGCTAGAATAGCACATTGGTCAGCAACTATAATGTAAAAGGTAATGTGTAAGAGTTTTATATGCTTTTCAGAACTATAAAGGGAGTGTGAGTGGATTTTAAACATTTTGATTAGCACCACAAAGATTTTAATGCTTTATTTAAACAGTTTGCTATAGGGCAAACACATTTGGTAGACAAGTAAAATGAGAGCCTAGGCATCAGTTTCTCTGTTTTCTATTAAGTAATGTTGCGAAGTAAGCAGAAGTTGGATTCAGATATCAGATAATTATCTCCACACTGAGTGTCACAGTAAATAATTTTAATTGGTTTAACTTCAGGGACCATTACTGGCCTAATTAGAAACATGAAAAGGCTACAAGTATTAGGAAATATCCTGAAGGAATGAGAACATTAGCAATTCTGTCAAGCCATTTTTAAAATAAGTACACAGTAGCAGCCACATTTCAGTGAAAGGCAGGGTACTTGAAAGGTGCTTTTAGGAAAATGGTGCTTGTGAGTTTGTAATAAGAGATCTGTAATAGGAAGCACGGAAATCGGGTAACAGGCTGACATGTATGCTATTACTGTGTTAAAAACATACTAATCTTGTTCTGATTGCTGTTTTGAAAAGATGCAGGTTAACATTTTCAAAGTAGAGGAACAATAATCGAGGTTGAGTAAATCCTTATCAAGAATATGTTGACTTACTGACAGAGAAAAAGATCTTTGAGTAAAATAGCTTTACCCAAACAGCCTCAGCATGCAGGGGAGTTGTTCTGAGTGAAGGGCCTGCACTTCATAATCTCTTCCTCACCTCGGTTGCCCAAGACTCATGAGTATTATTCTTTGAGGTGTACGTTTATGTTATACATACTGCTTTGCGTATATGACGTAGCTCATATTTAGTAAGCGGCTGTATTCTGAATAAAAAGTGAGATACTGTGTCCATTAGGTCAGAGACTACGTTAAAAAAAAATCCCTGGGAACTTTCAAACTTTCAAAGAGTTTGAAAGATTTTTAGAATGCCATATAATGTTTATATGTACAAATAATATCAAGAACTTCTAATCAATCGTTATTTAGTATAATTTTGTTCTTTTTAATTTGTAATCTAGTTTCTAGCTTTCCACTTTCTGAAATTGCTGATGGTCACGTTTGACCAACAATCCCGACTGGGATTTGAACATTTTAAATGGACCATCCAAGCTTAAAATTACCCAGATCAACCAAGTTCTTACCCATTTTTGTTTATTTATTTGTTTTTAATGCAAAGGGTAGAGAAACTAAATAGGAAAAGGAAGGCATGGTAAACTGTGGATCATCTTAAGAAAGGATACACTGCTAGAGAAGAGTAAATTGTATAATTTTACACTGTTGATGGTTGAACACATTGTCAAACAGAACATATTATTAATATAAGTGAGTATTTGAAAGATCAAGAAAATCAGTAAACCCATCAAAATTTGTCAAACAAAAAGTTCACGCACGTGTAAGAACTCATATCATAGATTTTCCCAATACGTATGCTCACAGCCCCATACCTTGTGGACACACATTTATGCACAAAACCCCATTTCTACAGTCTATGCTTTTATCCTGAATGCCCGAAAATCATACCACCAGTGATCATATTATCTTTTAAAAGTTTTGACAAATTCTTATTTGACTGACATATACACAAAAATTTAGAATCCAGTTTTTTGGACAAGATTATAACAAATTATCTTTGTCTTCATAAAAGAGTATATAATGTATGTATGCATAGAAATAAAATGGGGATAATACATATGAAATAATTTTTAGCTACAGAATAGATTAATTGTTTGTAAATTTATTAAAAGAAACACACACACACAGGCACACGATTGTTGATCATTGTAAAATAATACTTACTGCCTGCCCACCAAACACATGTTCCACATTTCAGATACCTTCCAAATGTAGAAGGGGGGGCGGGAGAGGGGGAGAATAAAAACGTGGTTGCTTATACAAATATACATGCTCATATACATACACAAACAGACAAACATATGTTCATATATTTCAGCTTTGCCCATATGTTCCAAAAATAGCAGCCTGGAAAATTTGTACCCACACATCCCGCTTTTCAGAGTAAGGATACAAATGAAGACAAATCTTCCTAGTACCCACGTTATTCAAGAAGAGAAAGTACTTCAGGACACTTCATTCTTTTAGGTCACTAAACTTTGTAAAGCAGCCTTAACACACGAATCTACTGCTCAAAATACCAGGTTTATCCCTTAAAGAAGTTTGAGATTACTTTCTCGTATATCCTCTGCCACAAAACAAACTGTCTACCCCTACATTCAGGGGCCCAGGTAAAGGAGGAAAGAGGCAGATGGTGCATGGGCCTCAGTTTAAGTAGTTTTCCTCTAAAACATTGAGAGGATTTCTGGGTGATGGCAACAATTCCATCATGTTTCACCCTACTGTCTGATCATTTTTCTTTTTTATAGTGGCTAATAATTTTTATTATTAAAATGACGTTACAATTGTTCAGAACAGGCCCTTGAACTCAGAGAATATGAATTGGGGAGCGGCGTAACCATGACTTTTCTAGCTCTGACAGACCTGGTCTAGATGCCTGGCTTCATCTTTTACTACTTATGTCAATACCGAACATCAGTTTTTTTAATCTGTAACATGGAGGTAATGATTGAGTTGCACAAAAAAATGAAATAATGTATATAAATTACCTGGCTTACAGCAGTCTACGCACAAGCTTCCTGTTAATGCTGTTATGCCATGTTATCCCTTACAGCTCTGTTTCTATAGTTTAAACACAATAGCTAGTTGTAAAGCCCTTACTTATGGAGCACAGGTCAGGTCAGTAGATTCTTTCATGCTTTCAGGCAATTAGGCTTTCCTGTAAAAACATCAAGTCTGTGATAGAAATCCCACAATGATTCCTTCTCTTTGGTCATTGCCCCTCCTTCAATCCCTGTGAAGACCTGCAATCATGTTCATAAGATGCGATCCTCACTCCCCATTTCCATCCTCTCTCAACCCCCTGTCTGTACCCCCCAATCACAGGTCTGGGGTGAGCACTAGATCCAAGGCTGACCAATCAGAGTCCCTTTCTCAACCTGGACAAAGTTAACTAGCCCATGTGCAGGGCTGTCACTTATGAAGGACTATGGTAGGATCCAGAAAGAAGAAAAGCAAGTAACTTCCTTCCAAAGTATTTAGTGCCTAATTCTCCATTATACAAATGGAAGAAGCAAAAGAAGCCAGTCTGCAGAAGGAGAGAAGTAGAGGTCAGAGAGGAGCACAACTAAAAGATGGAGGGAGAGCTGGCTTGGGTTTCCTTAAGCCTTCCTGTTCAACTATGTCCCTGCACTTGTCTCCAGCACCTCCAAATTCCAAAGCTCCAAACATATCCCCCATTTTTTGCTTTTGTTTGGTTCTTTCAAAGAATTTCTGCTTATATAATTCTATTCTACACTACAGCATTAGTATTAATGAAATAATTCTGTAAGATGAAATTAATTTAAAAAGTAACTTACTAGTAGAAGTAATTTCTACTACATTCACTCATAAAGTTTGTTTTATACTTCACAGCCAACTGCGTATTGAATTAGAATTTGTAGTCTAAAACAATAAACGAATTGCATTTTAATGTAATTTAAGGTTATCCTCTGGCTCTTTTCCATCACTTGAGATCTGAAAACTCAGGGATCCCAGCAGGCATTATAGATTTAAATGGCTAATAATCTGTTAAATCTTTAGGACAGAGGTTAGTGGCAGTGAAGTGTACTGCATGAAGCAATGAAGCTCCTTAGTTAAAGATTATTCTTGGATACTTTATAAATGGGTTGATGTGGGAGTCTATAAATTCTTCTGCTTCCAAAATGAAAGGCAAGAATTAATAGGCGTGCTCCATCTTGGAAGCCTGCTTCTAGTAAGTTCTTTTATTCATAAACAGACATTTTCCTCTAGATTCTCCTAGATTTTTTTTTAACTCAAAATTATTTATTCCACGCTTTGTGACTAGCCTCTGAGATCCTGATTAGGCTTCCTGTAAGAATACCTTCATCAAGTACTGATTCTCACATTTGATTGTGGATCATGGATCATTTGAGCAGCTTGTTAAAAATGTACACATCTGGGCCCTACAGCACAGGTTATCTTTCAATACTTTGGATGTCACCCAAGAATCTACAAAGTTTTAACAAGCACCTAGGTGATTCCGATGAACTTGGTTAAGGAAGAGCACTTTGCAAAAATTTGTTCTAACTTTTTTTTCCTTTGCTTATCAGACTTTTAAACTTAGAAAACCTAACATAATGTGGCAAACACTCAAAAACATTTTTCACACTAGTTTACCCAAATTACAAGCAATTGTACTTAATATTTTATTGACCAAAAAGTATAACGTTAATTGTTTGATTACAAAGGAATTTCGAGCCTTACCCATATTTTCATTTGACACCAGTCAATAAACTGAACAAAACCAATACTCATATTGTGATTTTTTTCTTTAAAAAAAGACATAGGGGCTGGCCCGGTGGCGCAGTGGTTAAGTTCTCATGTTCCCTTTCTCAGCGGTCCAGGGTTCACCAGTTCGGATCCCAGGTGCAGCCATGGCACCACTTGGCAAAAGCCATGCTGTGGTAGGCATCCCACGTATAAAGTAGAGGAAGATGGGCATGGATGTTAGCTCAGGGCCAGTCTTTCTCAGCAAAAAGAGGAGGATTGGCAGTAGTTAGCTCAGGGCTAATCTTTCTCAAAAAAAAAAAAAGACATAAAATTATTGTATTGCAGATAACTACATAAAGGCAAGACTTATACATAATACTTTCAACAGAATTCATCATTAATTATATGTATATATATATTTTCGGTGAGGAAGAATGGCAGTCAGCTAACATCTGTTGTCAATCTTCCTCCTTTTGCTTGAGGAAGATTGTCACTGAGCTAACATCTGTGCCAATCTTTCTCTATTTTGTATGTGGGACACTGCCACAGCATGGCTTGATGACCAGTGTGTAGGTCCATGCCCAGGATTCGAGCCTGCCAGCCCTGGCCACCAAAGTGGAGAGTGCAAACTTAACCACTACACCACTGTGCTGGCCCCCAAATTATATTAATTTTAAAATGAGATATCTCTATTTGGTCTACAACTTTGAAAGATAATTTTTAGTTCCATTGTAGTAAGTGCAAGATAGTGATGCTACTATCATACTCATGATACGAATTAATGATTGTATTTGTGTGTACAATTTATGGAATACCAAATCAAAAAATAGTGCTTTTTTATTTGCTTTATCAATGGATGATTCCTATTCCTAAAGGAATTTATTTAAATGATTTTTTTTGGTAGAGTCTATATTGTTATAATGAATTGATACTGTATTTATCTGGGTAATACACAATAAAATTATTTAAACCTTTGATCCTATGATCCCTAAATGTAATTTAATATAGAAGTCAATGTGGTCCACCTGCATTATGCTCTTTAAGGAGAAATACAAATCTAATTGAAGACAGTTATATTGTCTTTTATATAGTAACCTTATTTTTAGAACTTCATGGATGTTCAGCAAACTAGGTATAAGTTCAGAAATTTATTTAATAATTTATAAGAGGTAAAATAAATCCTTATACGTGGGTCAACTTTAAAATAAAAATGAGAAAAATTTGTTAGTTTTTTTAAAACTGCAACTCCCAAAGTGTGACATGACATAAATTGTTATCCTTGTCTCAACGGTATGCAGAGTTGATTTTTTAAATTATATAAGCAATCCATGATCACAGTGGAATACCTTAGAATTTTAATACATGGTGTGATCATCTTTCCATTACATCCTAACGTCTACATGAACCATAATTCATTGAATCCATTCTCTAGCATCACATGTATGGCAGTCCTTGTTTTTGGCCATTATAGGCGGTGCTACAGTGAACATCATTATATATACACTTATGCAAAAAAATCCCCTGATTATTTCCTGATTTTAGAGTACGATAATCACTGCATTAAAATATACCTATATTTTAAAAGCTTTTAATTGATAGTAAGCAACACAGATTTTCATCTTCCTAGGCAATGTTTTAAATGAGACTATTATATTCCTTCAAAAGCATGTTTTTGTCTCAGCTCTTTGCTAAAGTTCTGTTTTGCTTTTTTTTTTCTGTCCATACGACTTGGGCATTTTTCTTTGTGAAATTGAGGTTCATTTTGTTCAGTTTCAGGAATGTGTGGAGTACTTGAGAGCCCTGCTGTATTTTTTACACACTGGAGTTTTCACGGCACTGAAATTCGTCAGATGGGGAATACAGAGAAGATGAAGAAATATGAAACCCATATCACGCTGGCATTTGTTCCCAAAAAAGTACCCTAATAAATTGAGAGTTACTGTGTTGTACATGAATTATAATTCTTCAAATGATTATAATTTGTTAAAATATCATCAATATTAAAATAGTCAAATGTTGTTTGTCTTTGAAGTTTCAGAAGTCCCTTTGTAAATTGGTTTGAGGGTCTGTGGACATTCAATATCATTCATTCATTTAAGTGGCATTTATTTTATATCTAACGTGCTAGAAGCTTTGGGGATTACAAGGTAATAAAAAAGTATCATATACACAAATAACCATAGAAGTCTATATATTTAGTCATATATATATATACCAATGGTATAAGCCATAAATGTTTTAGAAGTCAGAGGATCTAGAGTCTACTATGGCCTGGAGAGGTCATAGAAGGTTCATGGAAGGGGTGGAGCTTGGGCTGCATATTTAAGAAAGGAGAAGATTAGGCTATTGAGAGAGGGTAATGAAGAGGAAAGGTATAGTAAGGTAGAAATGGGCTAGGCATACCTGAAGGTCAGTAAATAGATAGAATTAGCTGAAAGAAAGCTTATGGGCAAGGAATAACACAAGGTACATTAGAAAAGGTAAGAGAGAGCCAAATTATGAAGAGTTCAAGTGTGGGGTTAAAGTGGTTTTATATTCCATGTCTTTGAAGATTTTCGAGCATGGGAGTGAATTGTGATGTTTAAGATAGATGACTCTGACAATATGATAAAGGAGAGATTACAATATGGATGAAAATAAGAGGAGAAGAATTATTTAGACTTCTATTTATATAATACAAATGTGAGATAATAAGGATTAAAAGTAAGACAATAGCATTGATTAAGAAAAGGAAGATATGGCTATAAGGAGAAGAAAGATAAATTTGATGACAAATTGGATAATAGATTGAGAGAAAGAAAAAAAGTAAAAGAGAGTACAGGAAGGATTTACCTGAGAGACTATGAAAATGACGATCACCTTATCACAAATGGAGAATGCAGGATTGGGGGCCGATGGACTAGCTTTTGACTTGTTTAACTTGAAGTGATGATGTGAGCCTGGAGTTGGAAACCAGAAACTTGAATTGAGAGGGTGAGATCAGGCCAATTCATTGTGAATCATCATGATGAAAGTACTCTCTGCAGTCATGAGACTAAATAAACTCATCAAGAGAAAGAGGGAGAAAAGTTGTAAAATTAGACTTGAATCTTGAAGAAACACTCTGGGTGTAAATGGGAAGAAGGAGTGAGTAGGAAGAAGACTACAGAGGAGGCAAACATTGGTAATTCCTGTCAGGTGGCACCAAAGCATCCCAGAGATGATTTTTTCTATAATGTGTGAGTGGACAGTCACCAGCAAAAATAATTGTGTCAGAATTGCAGATTAGATGAAGTTCCCTTTGATTGCTTTCATTTCTGAGACAGTTTTCTTCTACCCTCCAGGAGCCTAATTTGTGTATGCTGATCTCTGATTACTCAAATCATCAGAACTTCACTAAGTCTTGAGTTTCCCCTATCCTTCAAACTCTACCATTTTACTCTCTCTTTTTTTCTCTTTTTACAATTCAAGTCAAAGAATTGAAGAGGGAAATAATCTACTCCTCAAATTAAAGCTCAAAGAAGTGAGAGGAATTGGTCGTTTAAATCATCTCGAGAAGCTATGGGGATGCTTTCACTAATGTAGGTGGATCTCTAATCTGTGAACTCTATTGGATCTATCTTTGTGTAGTAAATCCCTTGGTCAAAGCCATTGCTTATCTAGACAAACCATTGCCAACACCAGGATAGTTATGTGTCTAATATTGTGCCCACTGCTGGGGAGTAATACCTAGTAATATCCAGTAATACCTAGTTTCATCATGTTAAAGTGGACCAATAACTGCAAGGTTCTTTGAGTTTTTCTTGAACTAATGGCAGGAGCAAAGAAAATTAATGACATATAAAAGAAGAGTTGAGTAGAGGATTAGCTACCAAAGATTAAGGAAACAATGGCACTCTAGGAGAGGGTGGCCCTGAAATATTGTTCATGGAGCTCCAATTGGGCAGCATAGTGAGAAAAGACTGAATGAATTGGGCTAGTTGACCAGAGTCCTGAAAGTTGATGAAGTGATGGTCATCAGATATTCTGAGTGGAGACGTGTCAGGCAAAGAGATTGGAGTTAAGATGGAGATGTAGAATAAAAAAAAAGTTGAATTAAGGAAAGTGGTGAACTGTGAGGTTTAGTTGTTACATGGCCAATTGGAATATATGTGGAAATCACTGAGGATGATGGGATCACATAGGGTGAAAATAAAAGCATGATGCATTTCCTAAAGTTATTTATTAAAGAGAACATTCAGTGTGCAAGTTAGTAAGAGCAATAATTTTAAAATCTATTTCCCCAAATCTTTCTTAGATATAATATGAAAGTAAAGGATCATATATTCAAATAGATTGGAAAATGCTGGGTTAACAAAGAAAACCAAGTTTCTTTTCTGCTCTGCTTTCATCATTTTTGATTAATTATCACTATGAAACCCTAAGAGAGAAAGATGTATTATACATTTTTTAGCAAAAATCATCTTTTATTTTTCATTCTCAAGACCCCTCGAGAAACTGTTAAATGTTGCTTCAGTTGCCCTGGAGAGATTGACTGCATCCTCTGTAAGAGGGCTTCAATAACTTGGGCCACTGGGAGTTTGACACCGAATCAAAGGGAGGTATATTGGAAAAGATAAAGCAACAAAGGAGATTTTGTACTAGCGGTATGATTTTTTTTGCCACTGGGCAAAGAAAATGATATAGTGGAAGGCCTGCCTTGGAAGAGGGACTGAGGAGTATGGAGGTTGAGGTGGGTTTGACTGAAAGCAGAGAGGAGCAAGCATCAGACACAGATGTTAGTTGCAGTCCATCAGTAGTAAAGGAAGAGGATTGAGAATAAGTTGTATGAGAATCAACATACAAGACTGAAAATGATTTCGTTGAGAGTATGATTGTTTGGATTTTACGTAAATGAGAGACTGCAGAAGATAGAATCACCACAGCTAACTTTTCGTTAAAGAATTCAACAAACTTGCAGCTATGCCTATTTCTAAATCATCCCGAGACTTATTGTTCGGAATAGTACTCAGAGAAACAGGGTGGCAACATTTTAGGTCATTATTATCGTGGAGGAAGATTCTTGGGGCCACCTTCATCTAATGTCTATGTTGAGAAAAATATTTTTCAACTTTTGTAATCAATTCTTTAAATAAAAACATGCTAACGTGAATAAATAATTTCACTATTTGAGTTTCCTGCTTGATTCAAAAAATAAACCTTAACTTAGTTTTCACTGCTTCATTTGGGTCCCTGTTATTTGCCTCTATAAAGTGATTCACATTTTCATGCAATACTTTTCCAGATGCTGTAGCAGTGTGAACTGGGGTTTATATCAGTGACTATCTCCAAGTTTCTTTATCTGTCCTAGGCAGCAGGTTTCTTATCTGACAGCCTTATAATTATCGAAGAAATTGCATATTAATGATTCAG
This sequence comes from Equus caballus, assembly GCF_041296265.1. Classification (NCBI taxonomy): domain Eukaryota; kingdom Metazoa; phylum Chordata; class Mammalia; order Perissodactyla; family Equidae; genus Equus; species Equus caballus. Next base: position 91,285,356 of record NC_091697.1, on the reverse strand, counting down.
TGCTTACATAAACAACCGGCCTTGGAGAAATCTAATGAACCAGCTTTGTAGGATTTGATTTTGCCTAATTAAATGTAAATAATGTTAAATGTTATATGCGCCAGGATTTCTACAGAACCTTATGAATTTTTTTAAGTACACAAAGCATTACAAATTCAGAGCTTTTAACAGTTATCTTCTACTTCAGCAATTAAGATAATATGGTTTGACGTCAGATATGCTCTATGAATGTGACGTACCAGCACACATGTGCACACTAAGTGTTTATGTATGCAAGGTACAATTCTCAATAGTTGTTTTTTTAGTTTTTAATGCTCACCTTTGAAGTTAGCAGCTTGTACATTTTTATCTGAAGGTTTGAATGTGTATCTTGCTTTGAAGGAACAAATGGCCTCCATGTGGCGTTTGGCTTTCCCTTGCCTGTCCCTATTACCCTGTGTCAGTATGAAATTCATTCTGACATAGTTTTTTTACTTAAGCATATGCACCTGATCCTTTCCATTGGTCCTATGCTACCACATGCCTTCATTTAGAGAGATGTACAATAATTAGCTTTTAAAACAAGAAGGCAATGTCATTTAGAGAAAAAAGCAATTAAGCTTACATACGAGAATAAGATGGTAATTCCACCTTTGGGAGGACAGGAGGATTGGTCCACATTTTTGAGTGTATTAATTTTGAAAATAATATAAACAAAAAAGTGCCTGGTTTCCAAAGTGGTACTCAGCACTTAGACTTCAAAAGTATTTTGCAAAAGGAAATGAGTCTAATGACCTCTCTTAGAGATAAGTAGCTCTGAGCCATCTACCATCTCTTACTCAACATAATTTTTTTGAGCTGTTGTTGCATGAATTGATGACGGGGTTATATAAATGCAGTAGGCCATAAGTGAAAGAGAGGAGATGTTTTGTATAAAATAATAAATCATAAATTTCGATTTCTTAGCACTGGAGTCTGTAATCAACAAAAAGAGTCATCCTGGTCTTTAAAGTCCTATATTGGGTCTACTTTAAAAAAATGTGAATCAGTGGAAAATCTGATCAAGTTAACTAATAAAATTTTTCTATTGGCCTTTATTGGGGATCCCTTTATTTCTTGAGTAAATTAGTGAAAGAAAAATAAAAAGAGAGAAAGAAAGAAACAAACAAAATAAACAGAAAAAAGGCAAAGGGCCTAAGAAGACTGGGTAAAGACAATCTACCTCTACATATGTGGAATAACATTCACCCAACATTTTGTCTCTCAAAACTTTTGTGGTATAATAGAAACTTCCCAGGAAAAACTCAGGTCTAATCAACCCCAAAATTGGCCTGGGTATGTCACATGCTTTCTCTGTTAAAATAGGTAAATTAATTTTCTTCACTAAGACTCAATTTCTCCACCTGCAAAATAGAAATAGTAATACTTATGGTTGTATTTTTGAATAAACTAGATAGTAAATGTAAGGCAATTAGCATGTATACACCCAAGATAGAGTTATTCACTCTGAATGCAAACATGTCTCCTGGAACCCACTATTCCTAGCCCACTGTTACCACTACACAACAATCAGGGTGAGTTAGAATACCTTCACATTATCTGATACCACAGAGACAAATAATAACTGCCTATACTCTGGAAAATAGGTTGTTTTTAGAAAAGTTTCAAGACAGGAAGCAAAAACTTTTAAAAATTGCACTAATACTTTAAAATGAAATGGTTTACCTTTAAGTATGCTACCCACCTAATATACAATGAACATTCACTCATTTATGTAACAACAATCAATGCATGTTTATTATTTGCTGAGTGCTTGCTATCTCTGAAACACTGTTCTGGATGATGAAATACAGCAGTGAACAAGATGGAGAAGGTTCTAATCTCATGGAGCTCGCCACCTTGTCAAAGAGTAAAAATAAACGAATGAAGAGATAGTGATTGAGCTCTGAAGAAAGTGTCGTGAGAAGATAGAAAGATAGGAGGGTGCTTGTGGTGGCTGTTTTAGACAGGCTGATCAGAGATGACTTGTCAGTGGAGGTGATATTTCTTCTGAGATATGGAGAATTCAATAATTTGCCATCCGCAGATAGAGTAGTGAAGTGCTTCTAACAGAAAAGCAAGTAAAAATTTCTAAGGCCATCATAAACTTGATGTTCTCAGAGAAAGAGAATAACAACGTTGCTAGAGCACATTGAATAGGGTCTAGCATTTTTTAAATGGTATTGTTTTCTTAATTTAAATTTTTGACAATTTGTTGCTAGTGTATATAAGTACAATTGATTTTATATATTTATTCTGTATCCTGCAATCTTGCCAAACTCAATTATTAGTTTTTGTAATTTTTTTTTAGTTTTCACTAAATTTTCTACTTAGATGCTCATGTCATCTGAAAGCAAAGACAATTTTACTTGTTCTTTTCCGATCTAGATTCCTTCTATCTTTTCTTGCCTGACTTTACTGTCTAGAACCACAGTACAGTATTGAGTAGAAGTGGTGAGCATGGAGATCCATGTTTTGTTGTTCTTTGGAGGAAAACGTTCAGTCTTGCACCGTCAAATATGCTGTTAGCTGTAGGTATTTTGTAGTTGCTCTTTACCAGATTGAAGAAGTTCCCTTTGAACCATAGTTTGCTGAGTTTTTATCACAAATGAGTATTGGATTTTGTCAAGTGCTTTTTCTTCATTTATTTAGATGATCATTTTCTTTCTTTTTTGTTTGGTAATATGGTGAATTGCATTGCTTGATTTTTTTTTTTTCTAGGAAAGAATTACCCTGAGCTAACATCTGTTGCCACTCTTCCTCTCTTTATTTTTCCCCTCCCCAAAGCCCCAGTACATAGTTGTATATTCTAGTTGTCCTTTTAGTTCTTCTATGTGAGCCACCACCACAGCATGTTTACTGACTGACAAGTGGTTCTGCACCTGGCAACCAAACCCAGGCTGCCAAAGTGGAGTGGGCAGAACTTTAACCACTAGGCATCAGGGCTGGCTCTGCTTGACTTTTTTTAAATGATAAATCAATCCTATATTGCTGTGATAAATGCCATTTGATCATGATGTATTATCTTTTTTATATATTGTTGGATATATGTTGTAATTATGCTTAGAATTTTACATCTATGTTCATGAGAAGTCTGGCTTGCCACTAATCTTATCCAGTGTATTTTTTACTTAGATATTTTAGCTTTCCTATCTAGAAGGATGAATTAGGTACTTTTTTGGTTGCTTATTATTTTATATCTCTTGTATTGCTTCTTAGCTTTTTGTTTTTAACATATAGAAAACAATTCTAATAACTGCTTGAATTCCCTGTCTGCTCGTTCTAACATCTGTGTCTCTTTTAATTGATTGATTATTCATTATGCATATGATTTTCCTACTTCTTTGCATGTCTGGTAATCTTTGATTAGATGCCAGACATTGTTAATTTTACCTTGTTGGCTGATGGGTATTTTGTGTTCCTCTATAAATTCTTGAGTTTTTCTTCAGAACAAATTTAAGTCACTTGGAAACATTTTGATGTTTCTAGATCTTTTATTGTGAATTTTTAGGGCAGATATGAAACAGTGCTTAGTCTAGGGCTAATTTTTTCTGGCTACTGTGGCAAGACCTTCTTGCATCCTCTACCTGGCACCCCATGAATTATGAGTTTTTCTTATCTAGCTGGTGAGAACAGGCCTTATTCTGGACTCTATCTGAGCCTTGGGACTGTTCTCTTTAGTCCTTCTGGATGGTTCTCTCCCTGACCTTGGTGGTTTCTTCACATGCAAGCTCCGATCATTGCTCTACTATTTTCTGCAGATCTCTGGGGCTCTGTCTTCATGCAAATATCTCTTCTCTGGTACTCTGCCCTGGGACATCTACCTACCTGCATCTCCCTAGACTCTCAGCTCTGTCTCCTCAATGCAAGAGGTATGTTGAGGTCCTTGTGTTTTCTCTCCCCATACCATAAATGTGGAATCTCTCTTAAGGCAGTGAACTGTGGTAATAATAGAGTTTATCTAATTGATTTCCCATCTCTCAGGAATCATTGTACTTTGTTGCTTGATTTCTACTGTCTTGAAAACTTTTTTATTTTTTATATTTTATCTATTTTTGGTTATTTTGGTCTAGAGGGCAAACCTGGTCCCTGTTGTCTCATCTTAGCCAGAGGTAGAAGTCATTTGTTTGTTTTTGTTTTTGTCAGTGGAATGAAAGCAAGGTTATCGGCTGAGAATGGGAAAGGATGGAAAGATTTGAGTGTTAACAGGAGAAGTAAATGTATGAAATAGTTCTCTCAGAGAGTAGCAAAACAAATCTACTCCTAAAAATATATTGACTGCTAGGCATTATACATAAAATTCAATAGCTTCAAACAAAGAGGTCTTATGAAAAAGGTTAAAATAAATGTGCATAAATGAAACATCTTTAATTCCGCATGTTAAACCTGTCTTTGTTTTTAACACGAAACCCAGTACTAGGCCTTGCATGTTCATTTCTACTTGTGGTTTAAATGAAAAAAGATTTAACGACTTCAATTAATTGAAAAGGAAATGCTTTCTTATGTCAATATTTAAAGGAAAAAGTAAAGTAAGCTGATAGTTTTAACAAATATTTCATTATAAAAATATAATCTTAGTCATTGGGGTTACTAATGTAAAAGAAAGGTCAAATGAATAATTGGATGCCTTTAAATGATTGCATGCTCAGTTGATTGACAAATACTGATGGACATTGTTTTCCATACAGGTTATTTGCTTTTTGCAACACAGGCTAAATTCCATAAGGAACATGTTACCTCAAATTCTTGCACATAATGTTAGTTTTAATCTTTCTTTTTTGCCAAGATTTATCTCTCTCTTTACATTTTTACAACATCTTTTGATAAATCTCTTTGGTGATATCCTCAAGAATGCTTGCTTTTATTTTTTTCCAGATACCAAATGTGTAACACAGCAGACTATGTTAGCTTTTGGTTTCCATCTTCTTGGCTTTATGTCATTTGTAGTCCTTGCACACTACGTTTTCACTTTGAGTTATTTCATTGATGCCACTGGATCAAATGAAAACAAGTTGATGGTTTTGAGTCATGGATGGATTTAATATAAAATCTTGAAGAAGCGTTTGGATTTAGAATCTAACGTTTTGTTCATTTCTTAATCATTTTTATCATATGTAATTAATATTCATTAATTTTTTACCGGCACTGATACCTTTATATTTTTTCCCAAGTTCTTAAACAAATTAGTTAACTTATTCAATTTAAAAAATACCTATTATGTGCATAGCATTGTGGCAGACCAGTGGTGGAAGCAATGTCACTAATATTTGATCACTTGCCATCAATAAGAAGTCATTTTTATTATTAAAACAAGATTTATACAGATGAAATAAGAAAAGGAATACCCCCCAAAATCTAAATGCCATCCAATTGCTGGATTATTTAAACAGATGATAGAATGTTTAGATATTCAGATGAGAAAGATACAATTATGAAATGACAAGGAGAGCACCATTATGGATGTACTACTGAGATAGACAGTGGAATATAAATCTTATTTGGAGCAGTAATAAGCAGTAGAGAAGGCAACACAGAGAGGGCATCCTAAGGACTAATGTGGAGAAACCATGGCCAGGCCATGGAGGTGTGGGGATACTTTAGCTGGAGGAGAGAGTTTGCACTGGGAAAAGAGGAGAGTAAAGGTGAATTTGGATGAAGTTGTCAAAGGCATTAAATTTAGAGCTAACGCAAATCTCAGACTATTTCAGAGGTCTTATTAGCCCGCCAAGGACTCTTCCAAGTATTATTGAGTGGAAAAAATCACTTCTCTTTCAAAGTAACAGTGAGTCATTAATTTATGCCATTCATGGGCAGCTGAAAGTTTCAGTTGGGTCAGTCTTGCCAATTTAAAAGTGTCTAACAAAGTCCTTCCAAGTTTACCCTGTGATATTTACTTCCCTGAACTCTACAAATTATCCATTAAATATATTCACAGGCATCTTGATGTAATCTAAAACTAGATGTACCTCAAAGAAAGAATTTTGCTTTCCTCCTAAAACATTTAAAAGCTTTATCTGACCATTTTGCTTATTTTTTAGATGTTCCTCAAGCTTTATTTTTTCTTACATTGTGAAATGATCTAAGAGTTATAAATGACGTTGAAGAAGAACAAAGCAGCCCAGCATTTGGGGAGAAAGCTCAGTATGTGCCATAATTTTCTGCTCTGAAGAGATAAACTGATCAATGATATGCTACAGTGATTTTACCAGAAAGCTTGTTTATTGTTTTGGCTTTAACACATTAAAACTAGCAATGGTTCGATAAACAGGGATCACGTTAAGAATTTTCTTGACAACTATAAAGTTCCTTGTTGGTTTCATAGATCGTTTTTCCCCGAGGAAATCTGTGCTCAAAAGGGAGTTTTCTGAACTTGAGAACACGCTTTTATTTGAAAAACTATGAAGAAGCCCACAACACAGTGAATGAAACATCAAGAAAATGTAAACATCTTTTTGGTGGTAGAATTGCCTAAATACAGTGGAGGTCTTCTGATACAAAACAGCTGTGTTTCATGTGTATCTACAACCAGGCACAAGGAGAAATGCTGCTCAGACACCTTAAGTCATTTCAAATCAGCTTAAAGCATCTTTGGCGCCCTTAAATATTAATGAAAGTCAACAAGCAGTGAAGTCTTTGCCCTACAGGGACTGTCACTGGTCAGCTTCTTGCTGTTTGTTTCGAGTTAATCAAATTACTATATCATTGGTGCATTTGTACCCTCCACCATTAATGATGAGTGTCTTTGAAAAAAAACAGAGGATGTTCTTGGCATAACGGCACATTAATGCTGCTGGAGATGGAGGAGGGGTACTTTTGTACCTAGATTGCCCTTGTGTGTGAAATAGAGGTGTAGGTGAAGACCACTGTGGAAATCAGCCTCCAATAAGTGAGTCCGAAAGCCAGTTCACTCACGTCATCCCAGCCAGATAGGAAACACACGTGCAAAGAAGAAAAAGGAGCTATGAAAGAAAGAGTTTACTGATGTTAATTTCTTAATTTGGTTCCTCTGATGTAGGATCTAGACATTAGTACCAGTCTCAACATGAATGGAAGTCACTTCAGAAAATCACTCCTGCAGGAGAACTAATTGTTATCAAGATGAAAAATACATTCTTGATGATACTGACGCTACTTATTTGTACTTGGCAAAACATACCTTTTTTTTCCAGCATTGAAATGGTTAAAATGAAGAAGCCAGGTTATTACACATTTCAATTCCAGAGTCAAATATAAAAATTTCTATTATAGGGACAATTAATTACATCTCAAAATGGCAAATGTGCATCCTTGTCAGGTAGAGTGTACTCTGATGGCCTTTCCTCAAACACTGAATGTGGAGATTTGATCTCTTCTAATGGTGCTGAGAAAAGGGTAATTACGCTATGGTCAAAGCTAATTTGCTTTCTGCCAGATGAACTGTTGTATTTTATTGTACGCTGACATTTTAAAGTAATTACGGCACTGTTGACCTTAGACAATTCCAGTTGTATCGCTGTCTACAGCTGCAGCGCCCGATCTACCTTTGGCTGGCAGACAGTGGCTGTAACGAGGTAATGACACGGACAAAGAGCACCATATGGGGCTCCTTTGAGATACACAAAGCCCAGTGAAAGGAAACAAGAAAATTTTAACATCATCATTACAGTCACACATCTTTACAGCTATAAAGGATCCTGTCCACACATGCCTGTGCGCACGCACATACACACATAGACACACAATCTAAACACTTTGCCTGCTTGTATCTTAGGTGTGTGCATGAGCGTGTGTGAGTGCATGCATGTGCGTGTGTGTGTGTTTCTTTTGTAAATGGCAGCAGGCATCACGAAGAAAAAGAGATCAGGTAGAACTGAATGTGACGGACTGGTCTTCCACTGACACGAGTTCAAAGGCTAAAGACTATTGATTGAGATCAAAGCCCAGGTCCTTATCTAATGTTAAAGACACTCCTTGTTGTCAGAAAGCTGTGCACATAATTAGGCAGAAAGAAGAGCACTTCAGCCAGAGCGTCACTATAAATGGAGCTTCATTAAACTTAGATATTAGTTAATTTAAAGGAAGAAGTTATTATTCATTGATATATTTTAATGAGCTATCTGCCTGTCTTTTCCATTGTAAGCAATAAAAACGTGTTCAGAGTTCGGCCTGGTTAATGTATCTCTGCTAAGACAGCAAAATAGATTAATATCGCTTGAAAAGAAAAAGGCTTTATCCTCTTCAAGCGAAAATGTTCAGGATATTGAGCTATGGCATTATTGTCAAGAAGAGGTGGGAGGAAACCTGAGCTTTATCGTCATGTTAAATATTTTATTCTGTTTATTAGGGTACATGAAAATGTACTATGGAAATGTGAGCTCGCTTACAATAAGCCGTGGGTGTTGCCTACATCATAGCTTATGGCCTATTTATGTGACAATTACATGGAGCAAAGGAATATCAATTTATTTCCTTTTGAATTACATTTATATCATTCAGGTTTTATTTTTTTACTAGTAATTATTAAAAGGGTGCATGTGTCACTAGCTTACTGAGGAAAAATGTTAATTTACAAATTATATTACAGAGATGGTACAGGTTGCTCTAGCGTCCTCAATTTAGTTTTAACTGTGAGGTTTGTTTTCCCTCTAAAGTTTGTTTATTTCCCAGTCTTTTTCACTTCCATTAGTATTTGGGGATCTCTATGCCAATAGGGGCCTTTTTTTCAAAAAGGCAAAGTTCATTTGACAGAGTTACTAAAGAATTCCCATTCAAAGTTATAATTACATGGAATTAAAGTATCTATTAAAATAGTCATTTCTGAGATGCTCACTTTTAGCAACATGTGACTGAAAATTGACCTTGTTTGTAAGCACAGTAAGAAAGTTCTGGAGTAAATGCAGTAATCTCTTCTTAGTTGCATTTTTGTTTTACCTTTAAAACTTAGGAAAAACAAATTGACCGATATACTGTATTCATAGTGAAAGGCTTAGGGATATATTAATGCTATGAAAAACATTCTCATGAACCGTTAAATTCCACGTTAAATTCCTGATATTGTTAGAATGACAACTATTCTAACACTGTTATTTTGACATAAACATATCCACTCAATATCGTATATTAAAAAGAATGTGTGACCAACACATTTTAGAATGTGGAAGAGTAACAATATAAAAGCAATCCAAGTGTATTAGGCGGTACACTAAAAAAACTTAAAATGCCAACGCTTTTGCTCTTTGTGCATTCAGACCTGAGTCTAATATTAGGAAACACAGCTGGAAATATGAACAACCTGTCTATTTGTGTTCTAACTTACTGATGTTAGAGATGATACCTTACATCTAATTGTTTCATCTTTAAATATCCTTGATTTAAAACCTTCTTTGTATTTATTAATGAGTAACCCCATAGAAGCCTACCATTTCATATTTTTAGAAACTTCCAGAAAATATTTATTTCTCCAGGAATGTACATAGTGATGTGAAATCGGCATTTAATTGTCAAATTTTGTTTACTCTTCAAATCCTAAAAGGTAGAAAAAGAGAAAGAGTGAAAAGAAGACTTTCCACAAGCTGCATTAAAAAAAAAAAGAAAAGGAAAGAAAGAATCTCTGCCCTATTTCTGAAAGAAGAATGGATTAAGAGAGATACATGAGTCAAGAGTAGCCACAGAATTGGGAAACGAGTTCTGATAGATGGAGAGTAAGTGGTAGAAAGAAAGAGAGTGACAAGAAGTAAGAAATCACTTCCTTGAATTAAGAGTGAGCGATGCTGCCGGAAAAATAGAGAGACATAGATGGAGTTGGAAGCACAGACAGGGAGAGAGAGCTACACATGGAAGCACCACTGCACAATAAAGACAGTGCAATGCCTGCAAACCAGAACATTAATGGTAATATCTGTGACTAGACCCTATAAAAATCCCAATTCTTCTGAAGCTGACTGAATGCTAGTAAAAATAAATGAATAAAAGAAACAAAGCACAGACAAAATACGACAAAAGACACGTAATGGCTCCGAGTTCTAATCCTTCCTGTTGATTTTTTTACTGTTACTTATGCAAACTTTCAGTATGAATGCCAATATCAATTCTTCCATTCTGTTCTATGAAATGGGACAGGTAAGGAAGACCTGAAAAATTTTGAAATAACTGAAAGACTGGGCCTTTAATCCAATATTTCAGTAATTCTGTTGATTATTTGAAAAATCAGATTTTTTCATACCATTAAAAAGTGACAGAGAAGTATTTCTTCCCTATGCAATGAAGGTTGTGAAACAAAACCAGAATTGGCAAGAGGAAGGATAGCTTTCCGGGAGGTTAAAATTTTAAAGCAAGCACTTAAAGTCCTTGGAAGAGTTTTAGAGATGTGTTGGAAGCAAAATGATTCTCCCAACTCTAGTTAAAATGAGCTAGTTTTCCATGCAAAGCTATTTTGAGCCATAAAAAGACAGTAACTCTAATCAAGTATATAGATTCATTAAGGACCATACTAGATCGAGGTCAAATATGTGACCCTCCAATCTGGGTGCACTTAGCTGAGGCAATACTATCTCATCATTACTATCTTGAATTTATTGTCCATGAAATAGGCTGTTGCCTGCTTTTCTATCAAAACAAATATAAAGACTAATCCAGTACGTAAAAGCGTAAGTCAGACTACTGAATCTTTTTAGCTGCACTGGATACACTGCAGTCTGCATAACATTTTTTTTAATATCTTCCATAAAATAATATATTTTCTCTCCCAAATATCCATTGCATAGAGTGACTTTCATTAATTTCAGGAAATGGAAACCAATCTTTGTATATCTGCCTTTCTTTAAATGTCATCCATGCAGGAAAGTTTTAAGCAGCGTCAGTATTTTGCTTATCCAGTTAAAACTGGGGTGTAAGACAAGGGCACAGGGTTCTGAGGAAAAGGGAAGAGAGGAAGACTGACTGCAAAGGTAAATATTAAAGGTTCATAGAAAATTTCAGTGTATCTTAAGAAGAAAAAATATATATGTATATATTAATTTTGACACATTTATATACTTTTATTACTTTACAAGGCTTTAAAATGAACAGTCCTGTTATCAGGAAGACTTCTTTCAACAAGTAATGACTAGAAATTTGTTCGGCACTGACTTAAATGAGGTACTAGTTTTACTTATTATTTTAGCATTTGCACACTCAATGTCTTCACTGGGCATTTATATAAGGATTAAAAAAAGAAGTAATTGACGATTATTACAAAGTTAATTAAATTAAATGAAATCTTCAATTACTCTTAATTTCCATTATTATATAAAGTTTGGCCTTCAACATAAACTTTTTCTCTTTTCCATCACAAAGTGAAATACTTCTTGCTATAATTCGGACCAGCTGCAATTTGCAATTGTGCCAGGAAACACTTCTTGCACTGGTTGCTATTAGATAATGTATTTTACATAGATTAGCCTAAATTAAGCATCAGGAGGAAAATCTTTCTTCCGTTTCATTTTTTTTTCTGAATGATGAGTAACTGTCAGTGTGCGGACACCTCTTTTCAAGGAATGTGTGAAGCTGTCACCCTGCTGCATCTGCAGGACAATCCAGATGTTACACAATATGAAATCCAGGCCTCAGCATCATGGTGATTGTCAAATGAGAACAACCTGATCATATGCCTGAGTCTCCGCAAAATGACAATTTTTGGAAAGTTGAAGGACGCCAATATCTTCAACTATTTTAAACCAGTATTTTTCTCTGTTACGTTTGCATTATCTTTTTCTAGGTTAGTATTAAAAATATTTAAAAATCTATTTGGGATGGGAATGAACTATATCTCATGATCAGATTTCATTAGGACTTACAGAGAAAAAACATTCTTATATTTTAGAGGTTTTCTCTATCCGAGCTATCAAGGAGGAAGAATTCTGCTCTGAGGACAGTGTACGTGCCACACTGGCATCAGAGCCTGTTTATGCAGGTAAATGGCTGGTTTAGGACACCTCTGAACTGTCACGTACCATTTGAATTAATGAGGCCATACAGGTCCAAGGTCCCTAAAAGGGCCTCTCTAGATTAGGGTTTATTAAACCTGCCACAAGCTGCTTAGTGTTAGAAAAGTGACAACAGAGGCTCTTTTGGTTTAGCATTTTGTTCTCTCTTTTTTTCCATTTTTCTTCTTTTTAAACATTAAAAAAATATTTTCTCATTCTTCGGCAAACACCCTGCTAACTTACGCTGAAGAAATTCCTGTAGATTTATTGGATGCTCAAAAATTCTTTAAAGAACACCAATACTTTAAGAACAAAAAAACTCGATATCAAAAATACAAATTAGGTAGAAAAGTAGTTTTAAGATAATGCATGGTAAGTTAATAAATAAGGCAGTTCATATTATTTTATTTTGTTTATTTTTTAAGATTATTAAATTCAGCTACATTTCAGCAAGGTAAAATAATAGAAACTGCAAAAAAATACTGGCCTACATAATCGGAAATAAATAGAAAACATTCTCTCTGCCCAGGCATAATCCAATATTCAGCTGAGGGAATAAAATATCCTGGTATCTTCGTATGAAAATCACAAATACCAACAAATAAAGAAATGATAATTAGCATTCTTTAAGGATGATATTTAATATAATTCTCCTGACAGTAGTTTTATTGGCTTCATATTGGCTTCATATTTTGTTGTATATCCTTTGTTTGTTTCCTGTATTATTTCAAAACTCTTTCTCAAATGACTATAGTTTTTCTGGACCGTGAATGTTATTGCATTAATAGACTTTTGTTTTTGCTTAGAAAAATTTGAGTGCAAAATCAATTTAACATCTCCAAATCTATTAGGTGCTTAGCCTTTAATTTGCTGCACATTAACATTAAATGGTCAAAATATGAGGTTATTTTTGGAGTGATTATTATGATTGTAATAAGGCCTGACACTTGCGCCACTTCAAACACGCAACCACCAACAGTTCCATTACAACAAAAGAGCTCCCAGCATAACACATTTTAATAGTCAGAAGAGTTGTGAATTCACAGCTTTGCACAGCAGGTGTGGCTGCACGTTTTTGCACCCCTAAAGACACTTGCTCATCTAATCTGACAGATTAGACAATGGCACAAAACCCCCATCACCGATATCTAAACAAAGACTTCATTTCGGAAGAGACAAAGCTTCAGGCAGACCGTGTTGCCACTAATAACTTTTCCGAGCGGAAAACAATGTATATTTTATTAATGAAAAACAAATTGTGGCAGGGAAGATGAATGCCTTGGCTTTTCTGACATTTTAAATAATTTGCTTTCCCTTCCCTTTTGTGCCTTTAATATTTACTTGCATATCAATCTTTACGCAATTTTCTTAATTAGCTATGGTGCTGGCGAAAGACGGAAGGCATCACAATGCAGGACCTTATAACCCATGTTGCAAGGGGAAAACAATTTTGCTATTTTTGGTGCGTAAACTATATTGGAAAGCATCACCTTAATTAGAGCCAGAGGTAAGTTGGACTTTGGGGCACCCACCCTTTGGTGACAAGGCTCCTGGCAAAGGGTTTCAAGGCAACCGGATTCCCTATTCGACTTCCTCACAGCTGAACATTAAAAAGTGAGGCTGAGGTTGTGCGTATTTACCATCAGGGACTGGCCTGAGCATTAACGGGCTTGGGCGGCTGATGTGGAGGCAGCTGCACTTATCATGAATCAGGAAAGGGAAATAGCAGCCCTGGTGTGCTGTAGGTCAGTCACAAATGTCGACTTGAGAGAGCTGTAAATCTCCAGCACGACTTCAGCCAGGGACTCGCAGAACACCCTTCTAGCGTTTTCCTATAATTTAAAGATTATGTAAGGTATATCGTGAGAGTGTTCGATGAAAATATTAATTTAGAGATAAATCCTGTAAGTGCTCTGAAGCAGTGGCTTCTGCTGCAGTTACACTTGAAACAGGACAGGCTGCTAGTTTTGTCAACAGTAGGAGGTCATGGAAGGCTGCCAAAGAAAACAAACCTTTTTCAATAAAATGCTTTCCATTCTAAGTAGTCACAGAATATCTCCTGTGCTGTTTTATTACTGATATTTAAACTGTGATATATTGTCTTTTGCTGACAATTTCTTGAGTTAGAAGTCTTAATCATAGAATGAAGTGTGGCACACACACTGGAAAGACAATTAATTACAGCAAACTCTGGCGAGGTCAAATAATTTTCTGCTGTTTTTGTTTGGGGTGGGGAGGGAAGCAGGAGGGGATGATAAAAGTTAGAGTGTGAACCATTTCTCTTTCTTTGTCTATTTGTTGTTGCCTGAAAGACATATGACATATATTGGTAATGAAAATCTTGAACCTTTGAGAAAAATTATAGAAGTTTCCCATTGAAGGAATCGTTTTATTAATGCAAATAATAAGGTACAACGTCATTTTCATTTATCAATATGGTATAATTGATCCTAAAATAAAAGTATTCTACATCTGTTTCTTTGTGTAATTGGATAAAAATGTTAAAATATGAGATAAAATGCACAAAGCACATTCAGATTTGTCATATACTTAATAAGCTAAATTGGAAATTAATGCAGGGAAAATATTATCCAGGTAAGAATGAGAAAGTTGATGTGATTGACTCCCTAAACTACCTATCACTTGTAAGAAAAACATTGTGCTGGAGAACTGGTTACTGCAATTTTCATTCGCATTTTCTAACTAAAGATGCTTCTTTTGAAACTGGGAATCCATTAATCGCCTTCTGTCTGTTCAGTGACTGTGGTTATAAGCACCAAATCTTATTCAATGGGTACAGGCTACTATGAGGTACATATTCCATGTTCGTCATTGTGATTCATAAAAAGACTGTAGTTTGACTTTTTGATTTTTACCTTTTATTATTCAAGCCCTAAAGATATATAAGAATAAATGCAAACTGAAAATAATATAAATGAGGATGTCACATATTCTTAACGATATCCTGGAGTTGCAAGATATAATTAACGTTATAGAGTGCCTGGAGAACCCAGGCAGAAACAGAATGAGAATTTAAGTCTCAATATTAGAAGTGTTGATGCAAAACTCGCAGGTATTTCTCTCGCTCGCTCCTTATTTTCTCAGAGTATGGTTCAAGTGTTTTAGTACTTCTCTTGGTATCCTGACTGGTTTTAAAAGCACCCTGTGCGTGGAGAACTCTGACACCTTCGGTGCAGGCGTTATCAGCACAGCGATAACTGTAAGCTATGCATGGCCACCTTTATTGTTTCACCGCTTTAAAAGCTGTGTTCCACTTTGAAATTACATTAAGAATATAAATTTCAACCTCAAAATTATGATTCTATACAACAGAGGCAGAGTGTGTGCTTTGTAGCACAAGATCCCTTTCATTTAATATTAAGCATTCATCCTCTCACATTTTTCTATTTTTGAAAACTATTTGAAATGAATAGACATACACCATAGGATTCTGGACCCTGCAGAATCCCAGGGCCTGTGGCAGACTGAAGCCTAGCAGCCTCTTGTGCAGACACTGCCAGCAGAATATTTGAAGTTGATGCAGCTTAGGAAGAGGCTGATCTTCACAGAAAAGCCAGAATTTCTAAAAAAAAAAAAAAAAAAAAAAATTTAAAGCCATTTTACCCCTAATCATAGACAAGCATTAAAGATCTTAAAACATGGCTGTGATCAGGCAATTTTTTTCTGGCATACTTTTTAAGTGAAGACTACTGTCTGCACAATTCAGAATGAAGGCTTGATGTTCTTATACATCCCATATAGTCTCATTTTGAAAGCTATCAGCTATATGATCTTCCTGAGGCCCAGCCTGTCTCCTTCTTTAATATCACTAAAATGAATGGAAAAGCACAGAGATTATTTTGAATTGATGTGAAATATGCCTTGTCCCAGCTGTCCTATGACATGGCTCAGATTGGACACCATGCATTCAACTTGATTCCTTCATATTAGTGCATATAGAATGCAAGCCCTGAGTCCTCCTTTTTTGCTTTTTATAATCATCATCACTTACTTCTAACCACCCACATAGGGGAAAAATGTCATCACAAGGCATTAAGGAAACGGAGGCAATGTTCTTGATCACTGGTTCTATTTTGCTAAACCAGTTTAAATTCAAGTTTTAGCTGTGAATTAACTCTGTCTAGAGTTTCATGGTGCAAATAAAATAAGATGCTTTTCTATCTCATGAGCACAAAATACAAAGTTCTAATACTATTTACCTAGGACTAAAGATATTGATTTTATGAATTGAAACTGAATCTCTAATTGCTTACCATTAAGAAATAGCATATCACTGAAATGGAAAATAGAATGTGGAAATGAGGATCAAGAAAAAAGTTTATTATACAAGTAGAGTCTTCTCTTTTGGGTGTCTCCCTAATACAGCTATGATACCAAGAATCTCCACTGAAAAGATTTTGCAATTGCTAAATCTGATAGATGATTAGCATCCTATGATCACCATCACTTGACTGAGAAAATACTGGACCACAAGGAAAGTGAGAGTAAAAGGGAAAACTATAGTGTGAGAGTTTGTGGACATAGTTGGCATAGTCAGAAAAGAAGGAAGCTTATTTACCTGTTGATGCACATAAATGAGTCAATAATTGTTGTTATCATCTTATGACATAGGTCAATATTTCATCATACAGTAAGTAATTGTAGATCATTATGTAGAGTTCAGGCATTATGATGTCTGCTGAGGTCAGAGAGTTAAGATATAGCCCTTAATATCAAGAGAAACCTAGAGTTTAACAGGAAAATTCACAGCAGTTCCTGAATCCCCTCTAAAACATTTGTGACCCTCTATGGTCAAGGTCTGCAACCTCGATGAGGTCCACAGGGCTGCCTGGTCAGCTCTCTCACCCATTCTTTACAGCAACTATTTCAAACTCAGTCTCATCTCTCCAAAACATTTATCCTAACATAAATCACTCACTCTCAGGAAATAACCTTTCTTCCCACTCATCAAGGGAAATAGATGACGACCAAAATAGACCACTCATCCACTCCTTCAACTTGCTGATGTCCAACAGATACCCAATCTGAGTCCTCTTTCCTCCCTCTCTGCTGCCACTCCCATCCCACTACCAAAATTGCTGCCACCAGTGCTGCCCAAAGTTTCAGCCATTCTCTTATTTGACCTTGGCATAAGTTGACACTAGAAAGTACTTCACTGTTCTTGAAAAGTATTCTCACCCTTGCCTCTTCCTCACCTGTCGGCTTGTCTGAATACTACACTTTCCTCAAGCTACTTTGGTAATTCCTTCTCTGGGAACTTTGACTGCTTGTTTTTGCTCGTTTGTCTGTTAAATACAGATTTTTAATACGGTTCTGTCTTTAAAATATATGAAAACATTATTATAGGGCCTAGTATAGCAAGAGTGATGACTATTTTTGTTTGTTTGTTAGTGGCTAAAGAGATAACAAAAGGAAATCTTGTCATCTTGTCTCATGTTATTTTTCATTATACTTCAATTTCTTTTGTAGTCAACCACAATATTCAGTTAATGTCCCTTGTGTGCAAAGGACCATACTATGTATTAAAGAAAGTAACATAGGCTTTCTGCCAAGTCTACAGGATTAACTCTCTTATGTCCATTATGTAAGGCTCATACAAAACCTTTGCAATCATTACTAGCATGTGTGAGTCCCCACGTGTTGTGCAGCACATCGACTTTTGATTTAGCACAATTGTGGGGCAGAGTTTGTGCTCTCTCCAGGAACTTTCCATAAATTCTCCCAAGTCTGATGATATGGGTACATCCACATCCATCAGTAAGACCAAGGTTACTATGTCAAGAATTTGTGTAGACTCTGGAAACTCTTGACCCCAAAGTTTTCTACAAAAACTGAAAGATAACATCACTTATTAAATTCATTTCATCTGAAAAAGTAGCTTAGCTTAAAAAATATACTGAGCATATGTCAAGTGACGACGCTTTCCATATGCTAGACCCTTTTCCATAGGTCAAATATTAAAGATGTCACTTCAGTGCTTCATGTTGGAGCCATAGCACAGGGGCAGTTGGACTCAAACATAGCATCCTATAGCATAGAAACTATCACAAGATTCTTAATGAAAATGTTTGCAGAATGGATTGTGAGGTGTCTAGGTTGCCATTGGTTTTTTTTACTTTACTCATGAAGACAAGAGTTTCTTTAAAAAGCAAACTCATTTGACTCTTCATACTCTAAATATTAGGACAGGGAAGTATAGATTCTGGGCAATTTACTAACAATATGCTCAGGGGCATGTGTGACACCCAGAAAGTTTTGCTAAATTAGATTTTACTCTTATACTCTTGGGACTTTCTCAATAGAATCACCATCAGGGTTATTCATGCTGCTTTGTGACAGCAAAATATTGAATTATGAGTGTTAGTGGAAAGAACGTACATGGAAGAGATCATGGAAATGATGTCTGGTTTCTTTGCAGAACTGATGTTCTTATGAATTGTTTTTCTTAAGGAAAATAAAGGTGGAGCTGTCTTTCCATTTCCATGTTAAAGGATAAAACAATAAAAGAAAGTGAAAAATGAAAAATGAATTTCAAATTTCACCTTTTGGAAATCTTTAGAAATGGGACATTTACTCATTTGCTCATGGTCCTCATTAGTTGAGGAAGGAAAATCTCACAATCGTATGCTATGATGAACGAGAGAAAGAAAGACTCAACTAAAATCCCTCTGCTCCATCACTCTGCTCTTTTACAGCCAGTACCTATGTTTCATTCTCTTTATCTACCTGGGCCAGACAGCAGAGAATGAAGCTGGGAGGTGGGGAGCAATGCATAAGTAAAGATATAACCCACTAGAATGGAGGTATAGGCATTAGAAAATGTGGTTTTCTGCCTTTAGTGACATTTGACAGAAAAATTAGAGCAGGCACCGTCTTCACCTTTATCCTTCTCTTCAAATAACCTCTTATCACATTACCTTCACAGGGTATAGGGACGAAATAAAACAGATACAGGGTAGTAGTGATGGGGCTTGGACAGGGTCTTTCCAGGGCTCCAGATATCATCTTCACAGACCTTGCTGCTTTGCCACCTTTGAAAATCTCTATTGTACAAAAGACTTGTCCGTACCCTGGTAATTGCTAGGCTGATTATTTAAACCTTTTTACCGTTCAAGAGTTATCCCTTCTTTCATTGCTGAATCAAGACAGTTAGCAAGAATAAGAATTACCATGTATATGGGACATAATAAATATTAGGGGCCGGCTCAGCAGCACAGCGGTTAAGTTCACATGTTCTGCTTCAGTGGCCTGGGGTTCGCCGGTTTGGATCCCAGGTGCGGACATGGCACTGTTTGGCTAGCCATGCTGTGGTAGGTGTCCCACATATAAAGTAGAGGAAGATGGGCATGGATGTTAGCTCAGGGCCAGTCTTCCTCAGCAAAAAGAGGAGGATTGGCAGCAGTTAGCTCAGGGCTAATCTTCCTCAAAAAACAAATAAATAAAATTAATTAATTAAATAAATAAAATAAAAATGAATATTATGTTTAGAGAGAAGCTCTTACAGAATAGGCAGTTTTAATTGATCCTCAGCATTAGAAATATAGATGTAAAAGAAAAAACTGGGGACACAAGAGCTCTATTTTAAAAGCTACAAGATTTAAGATGTCAGATTTTGAACAAGTTCCATTGTGAACAGAGAAATCTATCAGAAAGAGATTGTGAGACACAATTTGGCAAATAAACAGCACTCTGGATAATTTAGGGATTTTCAGATTTAAATTATAGAATATTAGAAATGATCCAACTGGATCCATTGTGTAAATAAGAAAATCAAGCCCAAGGAACAAAGTCCTCTAATAAGGCAATACCAGAACTAAGAATACTTGTTACACCTGTGCTAGAACTTAATCCACCAGATCACAATGCCTATTTGTAAACCTTACTCAGTATTGTTTGGACTGGATCAAAATAATAACCTTTGTTTAGGATTGCATACTTAATCATGATACATCTTACATAGGGTACTGATAATTCATTCTATGTCAATATTTACTTTTCATTTTTTTCTGCTTCTTGATGAGTTATTGTCCTAAAATTGAATGCCTTCGGAAATTAGCTTCTTAGAGGCAAAACACCCCTAAAGCTTACCAAGCTACTTTTGGGGAAAAAAATAAGAATAACTGGAAATAATTTACTCTGTTATACAGAGTACTTCTATGTTAGTTAGAAAAGCTTTGAGTGTTTGGAAGAAAATTTGAGGTCTTACTTCAAAAATATTCTATATATAGAGTAAGCATATTTTAAGCAATCCAGGAAAAACCAAGTGTGTATCTGATTTCTTTAATTGCCACACAGTAATATTGAAAGTGTCCAGTTTTCAACAAAAAAAATTGAGGTATTCGAAGAAACAGGAAAATGTAGCCCATAACAAGAAAAGTCAATCAATAGAATTGTCCTGAGGAAGCCCAAACATTAAGTTTATGACACAAAAACTTTAAATAAGTTATTTTAAATATTTTCAAAACCTAAAGGAAATCTTATGTAAAGAATTAGAGAAAAGTGTGAAAACAACATCTCTGCAACTAGAAAATATTAAAAATGAGGTAATATATAGTATAGATATATATTCTTTGTGTTCTAGAGCTAAAAAAATATGACTGAAATAAAATATTCACAAGAGGAGCTCCACAACACATTCAAGCTAGTAGAAGAAAGAATCAGCGAACATGAAGATAGGTCAGTTGAAATTAGGCAGTTTGAGGAACAAAGAGAAAAAAATAAAAAATAAACTAAGTCTAAGAGATTGATGAGACATAATCAAACATAACAACAAACACATAATGCCAGTCTCAGAAAAGGAGAGAGAGAGAGAGACAGGGAGTAGACAGACTATTTGAAAAAATAATAGTCAAAAGCTTCCCAAATTTGATGAAAAACAATAATCTACACATCCAAAAAGCTTAAAAATCTCCAAGTAGGATAAATTCAAAGAGATCCATATCTAGAGATGTCAAAATCAAACTGATAAAAGACAGAAACAAAAATAAAATCTTGAAACCAAGCAATCAGAAATAATACCACATACAAGGGATCTTTAGTCGATCAAAGTTGATTTCTTATCAGAAACCATAGAGGTCATAAAGGCAGTGGAAATGACATATTAAAGTGCTAAAGGGAAAAAAAAAACGTATCTGTTAATCAAGAATTCTGGATCCAGCAAAACTCTCCTTCAAAAATAAGAGAAATGTAGACATCTCCAGATAAACTAAAATTGAGTTTGTTGCTAACATATTTGACCTACAAAGGTTCTTCAGGCTGAACTGAAAGGACAATGGACAATAACTTGAATCCATGTGAAGAAATAAAAAACACTGGTCAAGTAAACATCACGGTAAATATAAAAGGCATAATAATATATTTTTCTTTGTAAATACTTTTTTTCTTTTTGATTCAAAACAATCTTCTTAGATAAATAACTATACATCTGTGTTGTTAGGCACAAAATATACCAAGAGATAAGTTGTGATGATAACAGCTTAAAAGTGGGGTAGAACAGAGCCATAGAGGAGCAAAGTTTTTGTATACTATTGAAATTGTTAGTATTAATCTGAACTAGATTGTTACAAATTAAATGTTTATTGTAATGACCAATGCAACAAAAAGAAAATAACAAAAAATATGTAGTTAAAGATGTGACAACAAATTAAAATGGTGCAATAAAATAAATTGAAAGTAAAAGGATGGAAAAAGATATTCCATGCAGACAGTAACCAAAAGAAAGCTGGAGTGGCTATACAAATAAAAAAGAAAATAGACTTTAAGACATAAATTGTTAATAGAGACAAAGAAGGACATTCTATAATGAAAGAAGTGTTAATCCATCAAGAAGCTATAACAATTATAAAAAATACATGCTCCTAACAACAAAACCCAAAAGTACATTAAGCAAAAACTGACAGATTGAAGGGAAGATAGACAAATCAATAATAACAACTGGAGACTTCAACACCATATTTTCAATAAAAGCTAGAACTAGACAGAAGATCAATTAGTAAATAGAGAACCTGAACAACAGTATAAGCCAAATAGACCTGACTTAATAGACCAATGGACATCTATAGAACATTCTACCCAATAAGAGCAGAATTCACATTTTTCTCAAGAAAACATGGAATATTCTCCAGGAGTGACCATATTTTAGGTCAAAATACAAATCTCAATAAACAGAAAATGATTGAAATTGTAAATATGTTCTACGATCACAATAGAAAAAGACTAGAAATCAATAGTAGAAGGGAAAATTCACAAATACATTGAGATTAAACAACATACTCCTAAATAAAAAATGAGTCAAAGATGAAATCACAAGAGAAATTGGAAAATATTTGAGATAAATGAAAACAAAAATACAAGATACCAAAACTTATGGGATGCAGCTAAAGCAGTCTTTAGTGAAAAAATTCTAGCTCTAAATGCTTACTTTAATAGAGGAGGAAGATTGCAAATCAATCTTCCATTTAAGAAACTGGAAAAAGAAGAGAAAGCTAAACCCAAAGCAAGAGGAAGGAAAGAAAT
The DNA here is from genome assembly GCF_041296265.1 of Equus caballus. Classification (NCBI taxonomy): domain Eukaryota; kingdom Metazoa; phylum Chordata; class Mammalia; order Perissodactyla; family Equidae; genus Equus; species Equus caballus. The sequence goes on along the minus strand of NC_091697.1, from coordinate 91,262,860 downwards.
AATAAAGACTGCAGTGGAAATAACTGAAATAGGGGGAAAAATAGAGAAATCAATGAAAACAAATGGACAAACCTATAAATACACTGATGAAGAAAAGAGAGAAGACTACTAAAATTGGGAATGACAATGGTGACATTACTTCTTGCTTTACAACAACAAAAAGGATGACAAGGGAATACTATGCATAATTGTTTTCCAACAAACTAGATGAAATGTACCAATTCTTAGAAATGCACAACCTACCAATACTGATTCAAGAAGAAATAGAATATCTGGACAGGCCTATTACAAACAAAGAGTTTGAGTTAGCAATCAAAAAGCTTCTAAGAAAGAAAAGCCCAGGGCCAGGTGGCTTCATTGGGGTATTACATCAAATGTTTAAAAAATAATTGACACTAATCCTTTCCAAACGCCTACCGAAAAAATAGAGAATAAAGTGATGCTTTTTAGCTCATTCTATGAGGCCAGTGTTACCCTAATTCTAAAGTCAGGCAAAGATATCACAAGAAACGAAAACTACAAATCAATATTTTTATGAATGTAGATAAAATACTAACAAACAGACTCTGTAGTATATAAAACTATAATATATCATCAGCAAGTCGGATGTATCCCAAGAATGCAAAATTCATTTAACATGTTAAAATCAATCATCAATGTCATACATCATATTAACAGAATAAAGAAAAAAATAAACATGATCATCTCAATAGACACAGCAAAAGCCTTTGACAAAATCCAACACACTTTTGTAATAAAACTGCTCAACAAACTAGGAATGGAAGGAAACATCCTCCGCCTGATAAAGGGTGATAAACCCATGGCTAACATCATACTTAATGGTGAAAGACTGAAAGCTTTCCCTCTAAGATAAGCAACCAGACAAGGATATCTGGCCTCATTACTTCTATTCCGCACTGTACAGGATTTCTAGCAGGGCATTTAGGCAAGAAAAAGAAATGTGTCATCCAGATTGGAAAGAAAGAAGTGAAATTATCTATTTCCAGGTGCAATGATCTTATATATAAAAAACACTAAAGAATACACACGCACATGCACACACACACACACGAACAGTTGGTAAATGAGTTCAGCAAAGTTACAAGACACAAAATTAATGTACAAAGATTCAATTGTATTTCTTTCTGTTAGATACAAACAAATTAAGAAAACAATTCTATTTCAACAGCATCAAAAGGAATAATATACTTAGGAAAAAAAATGTAACCAAAGAAGTGGAAAACTTCTACCCTAAAAGCCACAAAACATATTTAAATAAAAGAAAATTTAAATAAATAGATACACTTTGTCAGTGGATTAGAAGACTTAATATCATTAAGATGGCAACACCCCCCAAGCTGATGGACAGATTCAATGTAATCCCTATTCCAAAATTCCTTTTTCTGCCGAAAAAGACAAACTGATCCTAAAATCTATAATGAAATGCAAGGGAGTCCAGATAGCAAAAACAATCCTCAAAAATAAGAATGAGGTTGGAGGACTCATATGTCCTATTTCAAAACTTACTGCAAAGCTATGGTAATCAATACAACGTAGTACTGGCAGAAGTCTAGAAATATAGGTCAAGGGAATAAAATTGAGAGTTAAGAAATAAACAAATTCATCTATGGTCAATTGATTTTTGACAAAGGTACCAAAAGTATTCAGTACAGAGATATAATATTTTCAACAAATAGTTTTGGAAAAACTGGATATCCATATGCAAAAGAATAAATTTGGACCCCTCACACAATGCACAAAACAAAAAAAAACTCGGAAAGGATCGCAAGTATAGATGTTAGAGCTAATGGTATAAAAATCTTAGAAGGACTCATAGGTGTAAATTCACATCACCTTGGATTAGTCAAAGGTCTCTTAGGTATGACACCTAAAGCAAAAGCAACAAGTGAAAAATAGATACATTGAACTTTATCTAAATACAAAAATGTTGTGCTTCAGAAGACACTATCAACAAAATAAAAAGATAACCACAGAATTGGCGAAAATATTAGCAAATCATATATCTGATAAGGATCTAGTATCCAGAATATAAAAATAACTTTCATGACAAAAAGAGAGAGAACCCAATTAACAAATAAGCAAAGGATTTGAGCAGACATTGCTCCAATGAAGGTATACAAATGGCCAATAGACACCTAAGAAGATGCTTGACATCATTCATCATTAGGGAAATGCAAATCAAAACCACAGTGAGATACCACTTCACACCCGCCAGGACGTCCATTAAAGAAAAAGAGAGAGAGAAAATAACAAGTGTTGATGAGGATGTGGAGATATTGGAACAACAAACCTTGCTGGTGGGAATGTAAAATGGTGCAGCTATGGAAAACAGTTTGGCAATTTCTCAAAAAGTTAAACATAGGCTTATCATATGTCACAGCTATTCTACCTCTAGATATACACCCAAGAGAAGTGAAAACATGTTCAAACAAAAACTTGTACACAAATGTTCATAGCAGAATTATTCATAATACCCAAAAAGTGGAAACAATCCAGTGTCCAACAAGTGACTAATGGACAAAGAAATGTGGTACATCCATACAATGAAATACTGTTTGGCAATAAAAAAGAACGAAGTACTGATACATGCTGCAACGTGTATTAACCTTAAAAATATCATGCTAAATGAAAGAAGCCAGTCACAAAAGACTACCTATTGTGTGACTCTATGTATATGAAATGTCCAGAATAGGCAAATCCGTAGAGACAGAAAGTAGATTAATGTTTGCCTGGGGGTGGGAGGAAGAACGGGAATTAGGAGTCGCTGTGAACAGATAAAGTATATCCTTTAGGGGTGATGGCAACATTCCGGAATGAGATAGTGGTGATGGTTGCACAACATTGCAAACATACTAAAAATCACTGATTTGCACACTTCAACACAGTGAATTTTATGTTATGTGATTTTTAGCTCAATAAAAAAGATTGAAGAAGAAAAAAGAAATCATGGCTCCTCCATCAACCTGGATTCCCAATGACTATGAAAAGCGGAAGTTTCCTGCCAACCACATGGAGCATGACGGAGAAATGACCTTTGTTGTTGTGAGACACTGGAGTTTGGAGCTGTGTTACCACAGCATGAACTAGCTTGTCTTACTGATGCAGCCAAGGAATAGACAATTCCTGTATTTGCCTACAAATTAAGTGAGAAAATCCATGCCCTCTCAAAAGTTCTAGAAAAAGTTCAATTATCCTGCATTTACCAGATTACAGATTCCTGTAGCAAGGCAATCTTGTTTTGATGTAAATCTCTCTATGTTAATCAACATATATAACTATTCAAAAATGCCACGGAACTTAATGATGACCTTAAAACCTGAAAATACATGGCAAATATTTGGAGAATAAATCTATCTGAAAGTATTTGTTAAAGATTTTGAAACATTTAGGTTTCTTCCCTATGATTTTGCTTTTGTCATCATCTTAGAGAACGAGAGGGAAGATGAGATGCTGGGTGAATACATTATTATATGTCAAAAATTTTTATTCTGCTATTTTGAAAATTAAACCTCATTCAAAGGATTCTAATATCCTTAATGTTGTTATATAAATGTCACTATATCACATTTAAAATGAATAAAAATTGATGCAAATTGAAATTGCACAGAGGTGGTAGAAGATTTATTGTATGCGCATCTGCCAAACTTCACTTTTGAAAATCACTTTATGATGTCAACGTACAACCATTTTTTCTATTTTCAAAAATCTTTACCCATGGAAAAAAATTATCACAACGCTTTTCTTTCCAATTTCCCTAATAACTGCTGTAGATGTAAGTGTGTTTATGTTAATTATGTGAAGTTCACATGTGGATCATTCCATATCTTAATTTTCCCCTTAAAGCTTACAGCTAAGTAATTATCATTGTGGTGGTTATTCGTTTGGCCAAACAACTGTAATGAAATATTTAAATACAAATGTGTAAATAAATCAGTTTGCTTCACTCTTTTGCTTGAAACACTCCAGCATGCTTAAACTAATCCCCACAAAACTTAACATGGTTTACCCAAATCAGCACGACCTGGTCCCTGCCTTTACTTTCAGTCCCACCTCCCCCCAGAACCATGAGTTTGTCCAACCCTTAGGGCCTTCCTCTTGTCTAGAGTATTCTTACCTACACTCCAGATTTCCTATGGCTGGCTCCTTCTCATCACTGTGGTCTCAGGTTAAATATCACTTCTTCAGAAAGAGGACTTTCTCCAACTACCCTAGCAAAAATATTTCCATCACTCTAAATAACGTTATCCTGTTTTATCATCTTTATTGAACTTATGTAAATTAACTGGTTTATTTATTAGCTTGCTTGTTTATTGTTGGTATTTTATCCCTAGAATGTGAGCTCCATGAGAGCAGATAATGTATAGTTAGTGCTTAGAAGAGTGCTAAATTGTAAAATGAATAAAATAAGTGAATAATGCCTTGGATAACTTTTGACATGCTACATTACAAACAATTTTTGATGCTCCTCATCCCCCTACCCAACGCACACACAGCCTTGCACACAACTTTCCCCAAGTCTTTCAACAGCTTCTTTGTCAAATGGCTAATCTCAGACATTCTCAGAGCCAAAGAGCTTCTGCAATCAGAGTCACTACCAAAATATATTATAATCATTCATTTGCACCATTCATTATGTGCAAATAGTGACAGAAAAGTCTGGTTTGTGGGTTGCTGCATGACATGTGCTTTCTTTCCTCGACCCCAGTGAGCATTCTCTGCACTCATCTAAGGGCAGAATTTGCCCATGTGTGGTTAGTTGATTACAACAAACATATGGCGAAAATGGCTGAGAATGCTCAAATATTGAAAACATATGTTACTGCATGGAAAACTATGCCTTATTAAAAAACAAAACAAAAACTGAGAATCCAGTTAGAAACATACAGCTCAGAGATTTTGCTTTCAGAGCTTAGCCAGCCCTCAATTTATGAGACTGAAGACTTTCTTTTAGATCGAACTCAATCTTTACATCTCAGGCCAGCTACTTAGTTAAAATATTTCTTTTGACTACAGAAGCTTACGAAAAGAAAACATCTTGCAAAACTTCAAAATTCATTTAAAAGTAAAAGTATCCTGAATCCTATGAGATTTTTAAAATCCTATTTTAAAGGCCATGAAGATTTCACAGCTTTTAAATATACTGCTCATATAAACGAAATATTTTAACTCTTTTTCTCAATTAACATCACACCATCTTCATAGAGGAATGGAGCAGACAAGGACCTTGAATGGCACATTTATGAAATATTAGTCTTGTAATTAAAGACTAAGGAAATTCATATTAGAAGGGAATTTGCACCAGAAGTGATGCTGAGCATCAGTGGGAGACCCAAGAACAGGCTCATATACATTTTCTTCTGATTCTCTGATGAACCTCACTTACTGCCCTTAATAAAATCTAAGGTGCCATCAATTGCAAGATACTCCACTAATAAAAAATTAAAATGCTGCCAATTTAACTATGAGGCAATGATCTGTTATATAAAATGTAAAACATCCTAATTTCAGAGAGTTTAAAGTGTGAAAACATGCATGTTCAAATCAATGACATATGCTGGCTATACCAACTAAAATTTTTTTTTTCAGTTTTTTTTTTTTTTATTGAGTTATTGCTAGGTTACAATCTTGTGAAATTTCAATTGTACATTAATGTTTGTCAGTCATGTTGTAGGTGCACCACTTCACCCTTTGTGCCCACCCCCCACCCCACCTTTCCCCTGGTATCCACTAAACTGTTCTTGGTCCATAGTTTTAAATTCCTCATATGAGTGGAGTCATACACAGATTATCTTTCTCTTGCTGGCTTATTTCACTTAACATAATTCTCTCAAGGTCCATCCATGTTATTGCAAATGGAATGATTTTGTTCTGTTTTGCAGCTGAGTAGTATTCCATTGTATATATGTACCACATCTTCTTTATCCATTCCTCTGTTGACGGGCACTTAGGTTGCTTCCACGTCTTGGCTATTGTAAACAGTGCTGCAATAAACATTGGGGTGCACAGGACTTTTGGGATTGCTGACTTCAGGCTCTTTGGATAAATACCCAGTAGTGGGATGGCTGGATTGTATGGTAGTTCTATTTTTAGTTTTTTGAGGAATCTCCATACTGTTTTCCATAGTGGCTGCACCAGTTTGCATTCCCACCAGCAGTGTATGAGGGTTCCTTTTTCTCCGCAACCTCTCCAACATTTGTTGCTATTAGTTTTAGATATTTTTGTCATTCTAACGGGTGTAAGGTGATATCTTAGTGTAGTTTTGATTTGCATTTCCCTGATGATCAGCGATGATGAGCATCTTTTCATGTGCCTATTGGCCATCAGTATATCTTCTTTGGAGAAATGTCTGTTCATGTCTCCAGCCCATTTTTTGATTGGGTTGTTTGATGTTTTGTGATTGAGTTGTGAGAGTTCTTTACATATTAAGGATATTAAGCCTTTGTCAGATATATGACTTGCAAATATTTTTTCCCAGTTAGTGGGTTGTTTTTTTGTTTCAATCCTGTTTTCATTTGCCTTGAAAAAGCTCTTTAATCTGATGAAGTCCCATTTGTTTATTCTTTCTATTGTTTCCCTTCTCTGAGAAGGCATGGTGTCCGAAAAGATCCTTTTAATACTGATGTCAAAGAGTGTACTGCCTATGTTTTCTTCCAGAAGCCTTATGGTTTCAGGTCTCACCTTTAGGTCTTTAATCCATTTTGAGTTTATTTTGGTGAATGGTGAAAAAGAATGGTCGATTTTCATTCTTTTACATGTGGCTTTCCAGTTTTCCCAGCACCATTTGTTGAAAAGACTTTCTTTCCTCCATTACAGGCCCTCAGCTTCTTTGTCAAAGATAAGCTGTCCATAGATGTGTGGTTTTATTTCTGGGCTTTCAATTTTGTTCCATTGATCTGTGCACCTGTTTTTGTACCAGTACCATGCTGTTTTGATTACTGTAGCTTTGTAATATGTTTTGAAGTCAGGGATTGTGATGCCTCCCGTTTTGTTCTTTTTTCTCAGGATTACTTTAGCAATTCGGGGTCTTTTGTTGCCCCATATGAATTTTAGGATTCTTTGTTCTAATTCTGTAAAGAATGTCATTGGGATTCTGATTGGGATGGCGTTGAATCTGTAGATTGCTTTAGGTAGAATGGACATTTTAACTATGTTTATTCTTCCAATCCATGTACATCGAATGTCTTTCCATCTCCTTATGTCGTCATCCAATTCTCTCAGAAAGGCCTTGTAATTTTCATTATATAGGTCCTTCACTTCCTTAGTTAAATTTGCCCCAAGGTATTTTATTCTTTTTGTTGCGATTGTGAATGGTATTGTATTCTTGAGTTCTTTTTCTGTTGGTTCATTACTGGAGTATAGAAATGCTACTGATTTATGCAAATTGATTTTATACCCTGCAACTTTGCTGTAGTTGTTGATTACTTCTAACAGTTTTCCAATGGATTCTTTGGGGTTTTCTACATATAAGATCATGTCGTCTGCAAACAGTGAGAGTTTCACTTCTTCCCTCCCTATTTGGATTCCTTTTATTCCTTTTTCTTGCTTGATTGCTCTGGCCAGGACCTCCAGTACTATGTTAAATAAGAGTGGTGATAGAGGGCATCCTTGTCTTGTTCCTGTTTTCAGGGGGATGGGGTTCAGTTTTTGCCCATTGAGTATGATGTTGGCCATGGGTTTGTCGTATATGGCCTTTATTATGTTGAGGTAGTTTCCTTCTATGCCCATTTTGTTCAGAGTTTTTATCATAAATGGCTGTTGGATCTTGTCAAATGCCTTCTCTGCATCTATTGAAATGATCATGTGGTTTTTATTCCTCAGTTTGTTGATGTGGTGTATCACGTTGATTGATTTGCGGATGTTGAACCATCCCTGTGTCCCTGGTATGAATCCCACCTGATCCTGATGTATGATTCTTTTGATGAATTGCTGAATTCTGGTTGCCAAAATTTTGTTTAGAATTTTTGCATCTATGTTCATCAGTGATATTGGCCTGTAGTTCTCTTTTTTCGTGGTGTCCTTGTCAGGTTTTGGTATCAGCGTGATGTTGGCCTCATCGAATGTGTTAGGAAGTGTTCCATCTTCCCTAATTTTTAGGAATAGCTTGAAAAGGATAGGTATTAAATCCTCTCTGAAAGTTTGGTAGAATTCCCCAGGAAAGCCATCTGGTCCTGGGGTTTTATTCTTTGGGATGTTTTTGATTGCTGTTTCAATCTCTTTCCTTGTGATTGGTCTGTTCAAATTGTCTGCCTCTTCTTGAGTGAGCTTTGGGAGATTGTAGGAGTCCAGGAATTTATCCATTTCCTCTAGGTTATCCATTCTGTTGGCATATAGGTTTTTGTAGTATTCTCTTATAATCTGTTGTATTTCTGCAGAGTCTGTTGTTATTTCTCCTCGCTCATTTCTGATTTTGTTTATTTGAGCTTTCTCCCTTTTTTTCTTTGTAAGTCTGGCTAGTGGTTTGTCAATTTTATTTATCTTCTCAAAAAACCAGCTCTTTGTCTCATTGATCCTTTCTACTGCCTTTTTCGTTTCAATAGTATTTATTTCTGCTCTGATTTTTATTATTTCTCTCCTTCTGCTGACTTTGGGCTTCATTTGTTCTTTTTTCTCTAGTTCAGTTAGGTGTGCTTTAAGGTTACTTATTTGGGATTTTTCTTGTTTGTTAAGATGTGCCTGTATTGTGATGAATTTTCCTCTTAATACAGCTTGGGATATGAGTTGGTATGGCATGCTATCATTTTCATTTGTTTCCAGGTATTTTTTTATTTCTTCTTTAATTTCTTCAATGATCCATTGCTTGTTCAGTAGTGTGTTGTTTAGTCTCCACATCTTTGTGCCTTTCTCAGCTTTTTTCTTGTAATTAATTTCTAGCCTTATAGCACTATGATCTGAGAAGATGCTTGTTATTATTTCAATTTTTTTAAATTTGTAGAGGCTTGTCTTGTTTCCCAACATATGGTCTATCCTAGAGAATGTTCCATGTGCACTTGAGAAGAATGTGTATTCAGGTCTTTCAGGGTGGAGTGATCTATATATGTCTATTAAGTCCAATTGTTTTAGTTTTTCATTCAGCTCCACTATTTCCTTGTTGATTTTCTGTCTGGATGATCTGTCCATTGATGTGAGTGGGGTGTTGAGGTCCCCTACTATTATTGTGTTGTTTTTAACATCTTCCTTTAGGTCTGTTAATAGTTGCTTTATGAATCGTGGTGCTCCTGTGTTGGGTGCATAGATATTTATAAGCATTATTTCTTCTTGATGAAGTGTCCCTTTGATCATTATATATTGTCCCTCTGTGTCTCTCTTTACCTGTCTTATTTTGAAATCCACTTGGTCTGATATGAGAATTGCAACACCTGCCTTTTTTTCCTTGCTGTTTGCTTGAAGTATTGTCCTCCACCCCTTCACCCTGAGTCTGTGTTTGTCCTTGGGGCTGAGGTGTGTTTCCTGGAGGCAACAAATTGTTGGATCGTGTTCTTTAATCCATTTTGCCACTCTGTGTCTTTTTATTGGAGAGTTCAATCCGTTCACATTGAGAGTGATTATTGATGCATGTGGACTTAATGCTGTCAATCTGTCACTCATTATCTTGTTTTCCTGTGTTTCTTTTCCTGTGTGCTTTAGACTACCCATTTAATACTGCAATTTCTTATGCTGGGTTTCTTAGATTTTTCCTTATCTATGATTTGTGACTCTGTTCTGTACTTTATTTTAGTGTCTACCTTGAAGTTTGTATTTAGAATCTCGTGTATAATATAGTCTATTCTCTGGTGGTCTCTTACTTACTCGACCAATACTGATTTAGACCCTTTGCTCTTCCCCTCCTAAATAATTATTTTCATTTTTTATTCCAACTCGTCTTATTAATTTGTAGTTAGAGTGCTAAGATCGCCCTTGTTTTGGTAGTTTCCTTTTTTTACCCTAATGCTATAGCTGAATATTTGCTATCCTGTTCTGGTTCTATCCATCAGTCTCCCTAGTCTGTGGATTGTGTCCCCTTTCTCCCTTTTTTCTTTTTTCAAGTATGAGAGCCTTCTTGAGGATTTCTTGTAATGGAGGGCTTTTAGTTACAAATTCCCTTAACTTTTGTTTGTCTGGAAAAGATTTAATTTCTCCCTCATATCTGAAGGAAATTCTTGCTGGATAGAGTATTCTTGGCTGAAGGTTTTTATCCTTTAAAGCTTTGAATATATCACTCCGTTCTCTCCTAGCTTGTAGGGTTTCTGTAGAGAAATCCGCTGACAGTCTGATAGGGGCTCCTGTATAGGTTATTCTCTTTTTTTTTCTTACTTCCCTGAGTATTCTTTCCTTATCATTCCTATGTGCCGACTTTACTATGTGCCTTGCGGTGGGTCTTTTTACATTGACAAATCTAGGAGATCTAAAACCCTCCTCTACACACATTTCTCCGTTGATCCCTAGATCTGGGAAGTTCTCTTCAATAATTTCGTTAAGCACACTTTCTGCTCCATTTTCCTTTTCCATATTCTCGGGAATTCCTATGATCCTTATGTTCTTACTCCTCATTGAATCCATTATCTCTCGGAGATTTTCCTCATTTTTTTTAATTCTTAGTTCTCTTTCTTCCTCTGTCTGGCGCCATTCAGCCTGTCTGTCCTCGATTATGCTGATTTGCTCCTCTAGGTTGTCTACACGGGCATTCAGGGAATCCGTATTCTGTTTTATCTGGTCCATTGTGTTTTTCATCCCAAGTAATTCTGTTTGATTCTTCTTTATGATTTCAATCTCTTTTGTGAAGTAACTCCAGAACTCAGCTTGTTTCTCTATCTTTCTCTCTACCTCATTGAGTTTTTTGATTATAGCTGCTCTGAATACATTATCACTTAGTTTACCTAATTCCAAGTCCTCAGGACTTAATTCTGTGTTTTTATTGTTTTCCTTCTGGTCTGGGGCTTTTATAAATTGCTGGATGGTAGAGGAGCGGTTTTTTCTCATGGTGGTAGAATTCAGTTGCAGTTACAGCCTGTCGCCACTAGATGGGGGTCGAGAGCAGCGTGTTAGCTCTCTGCCTTCGGGCAAGATGGCTGCCCCCACTGGCTTTGTTAGGGGGGAGGGGCTGTTACTCACACGCGCCGGTCTGGATTCAGATCAGTTCTGTTCTCTGGTCTCCCTAGGCCCTTGATTTATAGGGTCCCCGCGGACGGAAGCCTTCCCCCTGTCAGCGGGTCTCCACTGAATCATCGGCAGGAGTCCCGGATGATCCCCCAGTCGCGCAGCCCCTCCCCCGCTCCTTCCCAACCCGCGCTGCCGCAGCCATCGCAGACTCTAGGGGAGGGAGCGATGTTCTCTCCTACCATTCCAGCACCTCCGAAGGTGTAAGCAAGGTTATGATCTCTGCCTTCTTGGTATTGTAGGTCTCTAACGAGCTGGCATTATGTTTATTCTCTGAAATTCAGTTCTTCCAATCTTTTGTTGTATTTTGGAGGGGAGAGAATCCCGGGTCAGCTCACCCCGCCATTTTGCTCCGCCACTAATCTCCCATTCTGTAACAGCAATACCCGCACTCCATCAGCAACCATCAGTGACCCAAGGTAACGATGCTGCAAGATTATCTAGATCTGACCCCTAAACCACATGGCTGCAACATGCAAGCACCTGGGCCCTATGGAGGCCTCCTACAGATGCTCTCCAGGAGCATCTAGAAGCCACAGGGACTGAGATGGAGCACAGCAGAAGGGAGCTATACCAACTAAAATTTTGCCTTAATGTCCTACTATAAAGCACAAAGTCCAAGGTACTGTAAGAAATTCAAGAAATTTGATTTTGGTGGATTGACACTTCCTTTCCCATTTCATTGTCTATTTCCTTAGGTAAGGAGCTCATGCCCCACCTTCCGCCTCCCCACACGCAGTCCATAGACCTGCCAGCAGGGAGTTTTTTCTGAGCTTTGCTTTGCAGGTAGGGCCAATAATCCAATTTTCCTTCCAATGTCCTTCCTCCTTCTTGTCACTCTTAGATATTGATCTCATAGGTTACTTTGGGTGAGAAACTTTGATGGTCAAAGGTAAACATACGTTACCATTTTGACAATATTTGCATTTTAACTGTGGACTCCTAGATTCACAAATGTTAGTCCAAATAAACCAGTCATTTACAGTGGACTTTGAAGTATATTCACAGGCTAAAATTTGAGATATAAAGATAATTAATCCATGCAAATTGCATCCTCATTTCAATTCACACATAGAGGAAAGCAATATACTGGTAGAAAGAGCATGATTTTGGGGACTCGCTAAGACTTTGTTTTAACACCCACTGTGTAATCTGGAAGTTGTTTAATATTTCTTAATCCCATTTTCCTCATTGATGTGAAAATAATGATAAATACATTTCATAAATTTTATAGGAGTTAACATGATAAATATAAATTGTCTAGGATATTTTCTAGCATATAATTGTGCTATAACAATTTGATATAAATTATAGTTTATAATTATAGTACAAAATATAATAGAAATATTATATAATAGAAAAATTTATATATACAATTGCTTACTTTTGAATCCTCCATCAAATGATCAAATTGAGCCTAAGTAATATTACACACTCAAGCCCTACCAACTCTGTCATAAAGCACTAGCTGTTATTCCTGATATTTTCTTTCTAACTTTGTGTGTGTTGTTTAGATATTCTCGTGTACATATCAAAATCATTTACCTAAGGATCTGGGCAGTTATATAACTGATATTTCACATCATGCCAATTATTTAAAATTCCTTTTTCCCTCACACGAGTGAAGCTAATATTCTGAATCACTAATATATTTTTAAAGGTTTGGTGATAGTGCTTTTCTTCCTGTGTAATTGTTTCTTTTATTATAATTTGGTAATAGTACTTTCCCACAATGAAACTGACAGGCCTTTTCTGTCTGCTGATTTATATGCTTCTCTGATAATTCTCACCTTTCCTGAATTGCTATTTTTTCCTTTCCTCTTAATCCTCCATATCTTATCTTTAATTTTGTCTTTTTATTAGATTAGAACCCCTTTCTTAGCTTTTCATTATCTCTCTTCAAACTTCCACAGTTTTTTCTCTTGTTCCAATCAGACTTTAAATTCAATTGATATGCACTTATCCCTGCCTTGTTTATTTTTCAGTTAAGAATTAAAACATATTTATTGGTCAAAAGATTAATTTGTGTCCATGTCCCTGCTTCCCTGTATCTTTGTTGATGTTTTTATAAAGTTCTGTAAATAAATTCTTTTTCAGCATGTTTAAATTCTCTCAAATCCAAACATTTTCAAGAAACTACAAACTCTAAACATTTTTAAAGAGGTAGAAAGTCACTTCTAGCAAAATTCCATTTCATGGAAATCCTGCTACCCACTGAGCAGGTTATTGGACATTGAGACACAGAAGGGGCTTACCAGAAATGAGGGAGGTTGGTTTTGACCAGAGACACAATCAGAGGTCTCCCAAGAGAGCTGGCTACTCCATCATTGTTTCTGGAATTAGACAGAATAAGAAGAAAGCATAAGACACGGGTTTAGAGCAAGACTTGATGGAGGTTTCTGGCATAAATGGAGATGATATGAAGTTTAGTATGATTAAGGCATCAACCAAAGCTGAGAGTATGAATGTGAATGCACATACAACTCCAATTTTTACCATCCTGCTTTCCTAAAGTACCACTGGTACTTTAAGCCCCAAACTGGTAAGAGTGATCTGACTAATAAAAAAGGGAAATCCCCTGGTACATATTTATGCGTGCTTCTTAATCTATACCAATAAATAAAACTTTTCAGTTTCCTTTTCATCTAAAACAGTTTTTGCTTGATTATCAGACATTTAAAAACCCATTTTGGAAAGAAGCATAAGTCAGAGCTTATTTTGCTAAGCAACATAAAAATCTATTTGGGAAGACAGGACATATTAATTACTAAGAGTTATATTTTAACATGTTGACATTTATATATCTTCAGTACATTAAAGTGAATACACACAACAAGTAAATAGTGATATATTACCAGAGCTGGAGGAATAAGAAACCAAGGAGTGGGACCAACTTGTGGCATAGTGGTTAAGGTTGCGTGCTCAGTTTTGGAGGCCCAGGGTTTGCAGATTCGGATCCCAGGTGCAGACCTAGCACCACTCATCAAGCTACACTGTGGTGGCATCCCATATAAAATAGAGAAAGATTGGCATAGATGTTAGCTCAGCAACAATCTTCGTCAAGCAAAAAGAGGTAGATGGGCAACAGATGTTAACTCAGGGCCAATCTTCCTCACAAGAAAAAAAACAAACAAACAAAGACACCAAGCAGGTTAGGTTGAGCAAGCCCTATATCTGATATTGAAATGCAAAGTCACGAAGTTATGTGAAGCTTCCACAGGCAAGAGACTATAGAAAGAGCAAAAGAAAGTTGCTAACAAATTTTGAGGATTATTAGCATTTGAGGGCAAATATGTAGAGGAAAAAATAATTGAATTTTTCAGAGAAAAACCAAAATTATAAAGTGGTAGGAAAAGATCAGGCTTTGTTGAGTAACAGAGGAAAACAAAGCAAGAAAAAATATAAAGAAAAAGGTATGGTCAATGGTCTCATATTCAACTGAGAAGTCCAGGAGAATGAAGATTAGAAAAATATAAATAGATTGATGATTGGGGACCTCAGAGAATTCAATTTCAGTATAATTGTTGAAGTCACATAATATGCTTAGGAAGTAGAGGAACGAAGGATAAGGGAAATAAGGCTGAATGACAAAGTGAACTCATTTTGAAAATGGAAAATACTAGAAGATTGCATAGGCAATGGTAAATGTGCCAGTGGGCAGGGAGGACTTCAACACTTTAAAAGGAAGAAGGTAATTGGTGGAAGAGAGAGGACAAAATTATGGACTTGACAGTCAGTTTAAATGTTAATGGAGAGTTCCTGAGTGTGTAGGAGCAGCTGCTGACCGGAACTCAGGACACGTCAGTTTTAACTATCACTCCTAGGCGGATGAGTCCCAAGTACTGTCTCTCCACTTTACCCCTCCCCTGAACTCTAGTTGGGTGGGTGGGCTTGTCACTCAGGGACACAAGTGCAGCAACTGTGCTCCCATCCAACTTATCCAGCTCTTATTAGTCTACAGACACCTATCTATTTCTGTCTGTCAATTTGTCTCTGTGAGCTTCACCACACCCTTGCTTCTCTTTTTCACTTGCCTCCTAAAACTACACGACTTAATACATCGACAGTGTCACTACAAGTGATTTGAGATCTAGAACCTAGAAAAGGAAAAATGTTGAATGGATGAAAAAAACAAATCAATGAATGCATGGATGACTGAATTTATTGATCACATTATCTGCCACGTACTGTTCTAGTTCCTGCAACTATGGAAGTATCAAGAGGAAAATTTCCTGCCTCTACTTTACTGTTAGTTATAAGCAAAACAAATATATCTCCATTTGCGATAAGTGCTCAGAAGATAAGTAAAGTCAAATGAGAGAAGTGGGGATGGTGGACTGCAGGAGCTGTTCCAGACTCGTTCAACAGGAAAGGCTTCTATGAAGATCTGCCATTTGGGCAGAAAGCTAAATGAAAAGGGGGAACAAGACATGCGGAAATTTGGAGAAAGAGTTTTCTAGGGGTGGGCAAGAGCAAGCTCAAAGGCCCTATGGTTAGAATGTTCTCAGCCTGTTTGACAGTGGTAAAAAGGTCTCTGCAGTTTGAGCAAAAGGAGTGAGGCAGAATATGAGACAAGAGAGTGGGTGAGAGCTCAGGTCACATAGCACTTTTGGATGTAGGGTTGCTAAATTTAGCAAATAAAGACACAGACTGTCCAGTTAAATTTGAATTTTAGACAAACAACAAATATTTCTAATATATGTAAGTCCTAAATATTACAAAGGACATATGTAATTTAAAAAATTTTTTTGTTCATTCGAAATTCAGGTTTAACTGGGTGTCCTGTATTTTATCTGGAAACCCTAACATGATGACATCTTTGCAATTTACTCTGAGTGAGAAGGCAAGGTTCTAGAGTGTTTTGAAAAAATAAGTAGAATAATTCATTGTATGGAAAATAAATCATAAAGTGGTAAGGATAAATGCATGGAGACTGGCAAGGGAGTTATTGCTATAGGCAAGACAAGAGATGATGGTGTCCTGCTAGAGAGGTGGTAGGAAGACTAGTAGGAGGAGAGGTGACAGATTAGAGTCAAAGATGATTCCAAGGTTTCTCGCATAAGTAACTGGCAAAACAGAGCTGATTTTTCCTGATTTTTCTTCTGAGGAAGACAGAAGAAAATTTAAGGCAGAAGATCAAGTTAGGTCCTTTCTTCATACCTTCATTGAAGTATATTTTCCATACCATAAATTTCTCCCATTAGGGGTATATAATTTAATGATTTTTAATAAATTTAGAGTTACACAACTAGCAATCTGATCTCATTTTAGAACATTTCCATCACCCCCCAAAGACTCTTAGTGGCCATTTCCGGTAACTCTTCATATCTATCTCACGCCCCTGTAACCACTAAACTCCTTTCTATCTTGGTAGATTTGCCTGTTCTGGACATTTCATGTAAATAAAATCATACAGTATGTAGACTTTTGTGTTTGGCTTCTTTCACTTAGTGCTATGTTTGAGATTGATCCATGTTATAGCATGTATTACTACTTTATTCCTACTTATTGCGAATAGAATTTCACTGTATAGATATGTTTCCAGTTGGGTTTTTGCCAGTTGGGGGCTATTATAAATGATGCAGTTTGAACATTCATGTGCAAGTCTTTGTAAGGACACAGGTTTTTATTTCCTGTGCGTAGATTCCTTGGAGAAGGAATTATTGGGTTCTGTGGTAAATTTATCTCAAAAGTCTTAACTAATATCCAAGTAGAGATTTTATGTTAGGCACCCAATATATTGGTCTAGAATTCAGGAAAGAGGTAAATATAAAGTTGGAATTTAATATTATATACATGATTGCAAAGTGATTGGACAGTGTAAGGTCAGATAAGTAGTAAATGTAATTAGAAAAAAGAAAGGTCTAAGGATTAACTTCTGGGGCATGCCAATTTAAAGGTTAGGAAAATGAGGAGGATTCATGAAAAGAGAATAAGATGGGGCAAACAGAAAAGGTCAAAGCAGACACTTTTTGTGTCCTGCGTGTCATAGCCCCTTGGCCAATCTCTAGGCTCAGCTGAAACTGTGGTACACAGGTCCAGTCTATGCTAACAACCTCCCAAGTTTTTCTGCTTAACTGCCTGAGGTTTTTTTCCAAAATGAAAAATCTCACTCAGTCTTTGTGGTGGTGCATGGAATCAAGGGTCCCACAGGCAATTCTTAATAATAAGAAGACGGTACTCAGGATTCTAAAAGCCCCAGTCTCCTATCCTGTGGAGAGATAATTCTGAGTTTCAGAATCACAAAAAGGCTGACTGACATTGATTCAAGAGAAAACGAGAGGAAAGAAAAGGGAGGAAATTGAGATGCATATAAGATCGATTTCTAGGAGTTTTGCTCAAGGCAGAGTAGAGATGTGTGGGGGTAAGTAGACACAGATAAGAAGTAACACAGCTCTAGGGAGGGATTTGTTTTAAAGATGGGGAATGTTACCTTGTGTTTGTACAGTGCAAAGAAACACTGAAGATGCAGGCGACAGGGAGAATTGCTGGAGCGATGTCTTTGAGTAGGTGAGAGGCATGTGATTAGAGACAAAGGCAGGATTTTACTTTAGAAGCCTAGACTTCCCCTTTAACAGGGGAAGGCAGAGCTTTTGGATATTGATGTAAGTATATTGGTACATTTAATAGTAGGGACATGTGTTTGAACCATGATTTGCTGGATAAATTCACTCCTGAACATCTGGAAAACAGTCACCTTCTACTTGAATCCAACAATAACATTGAATATTTATATTTTAAAATAATCCATTTCATTTCAAGGAGTCCTAGAGTACCATAATTTCTTCTCCATGATATTCAGCCAATGGGTGTAGAGTGAAACGGTAAAGTCCTGGTATGGGTGGGAGGGACATATTTACTGCAAAACAAGGAGCATCCAGTTACAGCAGGAGAGGAGGATAAAGTGAATATCCTTATGCACCAGCCAAGACTAAGACCAGGAAGTATGCATGTAGGAAAACATATATGTATGCTATGCATGTAGGAAATATACATGCAGTGAAAAAGATAGTTTTGGCAGTTATAAGCGTTAACAGACAAATTTAGCTACAAAACAAGATACAGCATAACTTCTTTAGCATAGGTATATCAGTTTTATATTTGAAACTCTCATATTCTTCATTCTTTTTGAGTTGAGTTCTGAGATAAAGGTCTTACCCAATCTTATTAGAAAGGATTCTCAAACAAAATTACATAGTAGATAAAGTCTTGCAATAGAGATTGGAGAGCTGGTCAATTTAGTTTTATTTCTGCCAGTATCAAGCTGTATAGTAACTCTTGTCAACTCTAAAGAAAATACTGTCTATGTTAAATTTAATGAGTACCTGCTATGGTCAGACACTGGTAGAAGCTAGAGATAAAAATGAATTAAACACTCTCTGTCTGCATGGAATACACAAACAATTGCATCAGAGTATTATTTTAAAATTGTAAGAAAAAGTGTGTGGCATCAAAACAATATATAATGACTTTGTCTAGAATAAGTCAGTTAGGTCTTGACAGAGAAGGAGTCCCATGAAAAGAGTTTTTAAATATAAAGATGTTGATGAAGGAGGAACATTTCATTTCCTGCAACTTTAGTGAATTCATTGATTAGTTCCAACAGTTTTTGGCTTGAGTCTTTGGGATTTTCTATATACAAAATCACATCATCTGCAAATAATGACAATCTTACTTTTTCCTTTCCAGCTTGGGTGCCATTCATTTCTTTGTCTTGCCTAATTGCTTTAGTTAGGACTTTCAATACTATATTGAATAAGAGTGGTGAGAATGGACATTCTTGTCTTGTTCCTGATCTTAGACGAAAAGCTTTCAATTTTTCTCTGTTGACTAAGGAGGAACATTTCAGACAAGGAGCCAACGTCACTTCACTTCTTTTAGCCTTAGTTTGGTGTCTGTATAGGTGGGCTACCCGAGGCTTTTCAAACTCTGTTAGTGAAGTTTTTTCCAAGCCACAGCAGCTAGACAGAAGTTTGAGGAGGAGGAAGTGAAGATGAGCAATCAGGCTCTTGGTCTTTCACTTACACTTCAAGGAAAAGTTAAAGGAATTCCATTAATTTAAAAAAATACATTTATGAAAAATCACTGGGTTATATGATCTCAAAATGTTTCAGAGCTAATGTCCCATGGAGAAATCCACAAGTGCTATTGTATCCATTGGTACTATTTTGTTAATTTCCAGAAGAGAAGACATGTTCTGGGGACTACAACATAGTTGCCAATTTAGATGGGGAATAGTGAGAAAGGGAAGTGGTGGCCCTTGTGAGGACAAAAAGGACAAACAGAAGTACTGGATGAAGGTGAAAGAATCTGCTGAAATGCAAAGGCAGAAAGGAACTGGAAATATATTCAGACAAATTTTGCTTAAGACCAGATTTTGTCTCTGAAATGTCAATTAGAATATTCAAATAAAAGACGATAGTTATAATTATAAAATATGTAGACAAATATGCAAACATATTCATATATTCATGTTCATATTTTATACAGGCACCCATGATTTACAAAATTCTACCAGGAGAGAATGGTGCAATATCTAAATCTGTGGTCCGTGCCCTGAAAAAGTAGTCCAGACAAAAGATAAGAAAAATGATTGTCGGATACAGTTTATAAAACACACGCAGAAGAAACGTGGTGATGGGGTATTTCTAGAATTCATTTTACCTATCATTTAATCCAATTTGGAAATTCAAATCTGTTGAATGAACACCTCACATCCCCACACAAAGTATTAAACTTTATCATAAGTTGGTTTTCCAGTGTTCCGTCATAAATTCTCCCTTTGACAAGTTAGCATTTTATCTAAAGCAATTCTCAAAACTGTAAATAATATCTCGAACAAAGAAAAGCTGTGAAAGCTTTGCCATTTCTTAAAAAAAATAGGTAAACTACTTGAAGCAGGAAAGTACAATGTAGATTTTTGTATTGCTTAAGTATATGCCTTAATGTTCTATGATCTACTTGCTCAGTTTCTTTGTTTTATGCCAAAGACCACACAGAGTCTGTTTTAAATTAATCAGTCAAGAAAACATAGGTGGGAAAATGGATGCCTAGGAGCCCCAATTTTCCTAAAGGTTTTGCTTAAGAAATGTCTTACTATTTCACAGTCCGTCAACATTCTTATGCCATCGCATCATGTGGAGCCATATGCGTTTCTTTTTGTACAGTTTGCTCATAAGCTTATCAATTACTATGTTAACTTATTCTGAGGTTCTGGTCCCTAGACCATTACCTTGTGCCATGAGATCATAAATTAAAAATGCCTTGCATTATTTTTTCTATGAGGAAATTGTATTGTATAAGTTTATTATTATACATTATTTTCACAATAGCAATAAAAATTATTGCTTACAAAAACATGCAGATTTTTAATAAAAAATACTAACTGACGTTGTTTTACCCCACATATGTAAAATTAGTGTGTGTCTTTGAAATTGGGATCAAAAAGTAAAATTCTTTTTTACGTATGTTTCAAAACCATTTACAATATAGCCTACTCTGTCGAAATCCAACTGATGTTACTGTATTTTGCAGCTAGACTCACTTTGTGACTTTGAAAAGTATTCTTCGCATTGCTTTTCCTATGACATCAATTTCTCTGTACACCAGAGGTGACTAAGGAACATATTTTGTTGGTTAAAAATATTACAGTAAGTGACTGTCCTCCATGCAATTTTCAAATAAGAATCAATCAAAGCTTGTGTGGTGATGTGCAAATTTTCAGTCAATTTTAACTGGTTTGGCACTTCCGAAGGTTAAGGTAGTTTAATGGTTGAAAGCACATTGCAGCGAAGCTAGCTGCAAACGTCAAAGGGTAGAGGATTAGGATTTCATTTCCTTTTAGCTGTTGCCATGTCTGTTTTCTGTCCAAGCTGCCTCTTGCCGCCGTTTAACCCAAGCTTTTAAAGACAAGAGGGGTTGAGAACTTGAGGGCCTCTGGCTTCATTTTAACAAGGCGTCGCTCACACTTTGGTACATAATTTGTCATAAATGTCAGAGGTCACTGGATGTTCGAAACCTACAGCCAGCAGATGGTCATTATGACAGCAGTTATGTTTCAAAGCAAAGGATGTTTTGTGGTACTTACTTTAGTGTGTTAGTGTTACACCTCAGAGTATATCTGAGAAGATTCTAGTTTAAATCGACTCATCCTTGTGGTTGACTGCCTGAGAGGTAGTAACAAAAGATGGACCAGTTTTCAAAAGATGTTCTGTTTGGTTATTCTGGTCTAAAATTTACACTATGTCATTCTTTTTTTTCGTCCTTATGCTCAAGCACTGATTATGGATTTCCCAGTTCTCATTTCTGAGAAGAATTAATAAAAACAAAATTAAGTAAACAAGTAAATTATAACAATGGGCTAATATGAGTTTCTATATTTAGCCAGACCATTGAAATGGTATAAAATAAGAGATATAAATGAATTTCTATGCTGCAGCTAAATATTATCTAATAGCAGCATCAGATAAAACAATAGAAAACATTAGATTAGATTCTACTATGCTTCTAAATTTGTTTGGTAATTCAAATTTTAAAAATTTGATCAATCTTTTGCCCTATTTTACTTACGCCATTTTATACTAAACAATTTTTGACAGGTCATAAGAACTAAAATTAAAATCAAGACTCAGATCCTACAGTATTTCTGTTACACAACCCCGGCAGAATTGGTGGAATAAGTGTTTGTGTTAAATAAAGAGCTCCACGACTTCTCAAAATCTTCTTGTTCTTAAAAGCATGAGTTTAGCATAAGAAGCCTTGGACATAAACTAGTCAAATATGTATTTCTATTAAAATTCATGCTCATGCAGATAGAAATATTTTTGAGGCTAGTTGAAAATAAAAAGAGAGAGAACCCTAGCGCTGCCCCGCTGGAAGTGTACTCCTGAATGCCCGAGCACACAGAGAATGTGAAGGAGGATCTCCTCACATAGGCACTAAATGATACAGAGACCCGGGGGAAGATGCTGATGGCAGCTGTGGGGGCTTCATCTATCCACATATCTGTGGGAACACCCGCTCCATGAAAACTTAAACTTTCTGTGAACATAAAATTCTTCCCTAACATTGCTGATAATTTTATCTCACAGAAGATACAAGAATTGTTACTCTGAACTTTACTTTAATCTATAAGGAAGAATTGTTTAATGATCTGAAAGTGGCAGTGACTTTGGGAGAAATGAAGACATACAGTGAGAATTAAGTTTAGCTGCATGCAACAGAAACTCCAAATTAACTGGCTTAGTGCATAAGATTTGATTCTTTGTTAAAAAAATCCAGAGGTCAGCTCTCCAGGGTCAGTGTAGTGATATCACATATTAGTGCAGACCCCAGCCTCTTTTCAGCCTTTCATCCAGAACAGAATAGGTTAAGAACATGGATACAGAATCCAACTTCACTGCTTCCTAGTGGTTTAATCTTTGGCAAGCGCCTTAATCTCTCTATGCCTCCATATCTACATCTGTAAATAGATTTATAATCACTAACTATAATTTATTTTAATGGAAATTGTTAATTGAGACTGTGGATAGTAAGTTGTAATAACTACTCAAAAGTAATAGTAGCAAACATTTAATGAGTACTTCTCATGTCCAGGCACTGTTCTTAATTCTTTACTTGCTAAGAAAGGTATAGATTATAAAATGTAGCATCAAACACCAGCCCGGGCAATGTGGCTCTATGATCCCTGCTCATAAGTACCGTTTAGAGATGAGGAAACTGAGATCCCTGCCTCATACGATCGTTTTAAAGCATGTATGAGTTAATGTATGCAAAGTGGGAAGAATAATTTCTGGTACATAGTAAATGCTATAAATACTGCTGCCCATTATTATCACTGCTGCTTTTCTGATGTGGCCCTCTTCAGCATAGTCCAAGATGGCAGCTGGGGCTCCAAACATCTCATCCCCATTAAAGGAGAAGCTTATGTCAGCATCCTTTAAGGATACTTCCTATATATGCATAATCTCTACTTATATCCAATTGGCCAAAATTTATGCCCATGAACATGCCTTGCTACAAAAAAGGTTGAGAAATTTATTCTATATCTGGTAGAATTTGTGGAATTTATCACTCAGGAGATAAAGGAAAACTAAATATTGAGGGACGAAACTAACAGTTACTGGCATACGTCATCTAGGAGTTCATAAAAGTATTGGAGATTCTTAGAGAGACACGTACCTTAGATTTCTAGGAAAGCCATTTATAAAATAAAACATAGATAAAAGTGTAGGCATGATCTGCTATCTAGAACTCCTTCCTTCAACTTCCCAGAGAAGACTCTTAAGGGAAGAACAGTTAAGCAAAACAAAAATAAATCTATGAAGAAATAAAGAAGGAACATATAAAGAAACCATATAGAATGTTTTGATGAGCTAAGCTTTACAAATAAAAAGTAACATCACAGAGCTCTATGAAAAATACCAAGAAGGGAAAGTCAAAGATGAGATAATGTTCTAAGAATAGTACTGGAAACAGGAAAGGCCATGTTAGTTCTGCTTGGTAAACAAAGATGAGTAAAAAGGGAGAGCCACTTGGTTTGGGGAGATGACAGTGAAATACAGAATCACCCATCTCTTAGTCTTCATCTTCAGCCTCAAGTGTAAAGATCCTTCATACTGAGAAGAGTGCAACACGTATCATTGAGACACTTACCTCTGCCTGCTGCGCCTTGCCTGCATCGTGCTTTGCACATAGTTTCTACTGTCTGGAATATCTTTTTCTCTTATTCACTCATGAAACCCCCACTCAACCTTCAAGAGCTAGTTCAAACCACAATCCTAGAAATCCCAGAGAGAGTGGGAGAATTTCAAGAAGACATATCTGTCAGATGATATGCAACTTCCTTTCCACAAAGGGGTGGGATAAGTCCAGCTAAGGGCAGCCAGATGTATCAGACTCAGAATTTTAGTTCCAGACACTAGAGTTCCTCCTAAGCAACGAGGTCAGGAACAGATTGATCCAGCCCAGGAATAAATGCCAAAATGGGGACAAAATGGAAAACAAAGTCACATATCAAGCCCACTGAGATGAAAACAGGGCTTACCTAATGATTCGCATTAGGTGGAAATGTTACAAAAAGACAGTAATTTTATTTAACGTGAGCTTTAATAATGAATTTAATACTAGCTTTAGTGATTTCCACAAATGTCTTTGGATGTCCTAAAAAATGTCTCTGGTTATCTTCAGTTGTCTTTTCTAGTCGCCAGCTTCAGTTTCCCCAGTTGTAAATGGACTTTTAAGGCAAGTTATGACAATTAAGTAAGATGATGCATATAAAGCACCCCACTTCGTTGCTGGCACGAAGTATTTGCTCAATACTATGTCATGTTAAAACTCACGAATAGGTTCAATATCTTGCCTAAAATAAAGAGTTAAGATGAATCAACAGTCTCCCAATTTCCAAAAAGAAAATGGTTTTACGTCCACTTGAATAACTCATGTACCCAAAGTTGAAATCACTGTGCTGCCTCTCACTGCACTCCTAATCTGGGTCCCCCTTCCTTCTGACCTCTCTGTCTCTGCCAATGTCTTCACCTTTTCTAGGTTATTCAGGTTCAAATATTTAAAGTCCTATTTGAATTTTTATTTCACATCTTTGCATCCATTCACTTGTCAAGGTATGTAGATTCTAAATGCTCTGTGTCACTCACATCCATTCCTATTAACAGAGTTCAAGTCCTCATTTCTTCTCTTCTGGACTGTTTAAAACCATCCTAACTGCTCTTTCACCTTTTGTGCCTTCCCCACACTAATATAGCCTCTAGAACTCTCCCTGTTGAATTTCAACTCATTTTCCACTACCCATCATGTCAATCTGTCAGTATCATTCAAAATCCTAATTCTGTCATCTACAACTTATTATCCTTCCCTCACTGTATGCCCCACCCTTGCTTTCTAAATTACTATCCAAATCACATAATTTTTTAAAATGTGCAATAACACAAAGCAAAGAGCTCTACCAACACAATTGGAAACCATTTATAAGGTTGATATCAATTCAAATAAATTTAATTAAATAAATATTTATTGATGCCCTTCCATCTACAGAGTGGTTCAGTGTGGTAAAAGCATTTCACAATCTTGTTAGGTCTACAGCCCTGGTTTGAAATTCCAGTTTTCCACATAACGGTAATTTGGAAAGGAAATTTTAAGTCCACTGAACAGGCCAAAGGGAATATAATACCTAACTTATAAGCTTAATGTTAATTAATAACATTACCAGGAAATGCAATCTAGTTCAATTTTCGAAGATGGAGAGTGTTCAATACATTTTATTTTTTAAAATTAAGCATGAGGTTAAATTTGCAGAGATACAAGGAGTAAGAACATCTCCTGATCTCAGAAACCTTACAGTATAGTTGAGAGGGATTATACATGTGATAAAACAAAAGTGCACAAGTATGAATAGAAATGCTGAATGTGATAAGTCCCAGAGAAATGCAACGGAGTTCAGGGTAGAGGTCACACCTGTCCTGAGGGTAGCACCTAGTCAATTGTTCTTGAAATTGATTCCAGGGCAATGGGGAATCAGTGAAAGATTTTAAAGCGGAAGTTAAATGATTAGAGCTAGACTTTAGTAAGGCTCAATAGAGAGCAACATGTAGGTTATATAATAGGCATAGAGAGAGAAAGCCAGATAAAAAGATACTAACATTACTTTTTTATCTTACTTGACTCTCATGCTGCATTTGAAACCAATGACTGCTGCTGCTTCTTTCTTTCTTTTTTTTTTTTTAAAGGTTTTATTTTTCTCCTTTTTCTCCCCAAAGCCCTTCGGTACATAGTTGTATATGTCGTTGTGGGTCCTTCTAGTTGTGGCATGTGGGACGCTGCCTCAGTGTGGTCTGACGAGCAGTGCCACGTCCGCGCCCAGGATTCAAACCAACGAAACACTGGGCCTCCTGCAGCGGAGCGCGCGAACTTAACCACTCGGCCACAGGGCCAGCCCCTGCTGCTTCTTTCTTCATCTTCTCTCCCATCTCCTTTTTTTCAAATTATTTCTCTTTCAAGATCTTACCAAAAATCTTTGGTTATCCCTCAGTCTTATTTCTGATTTCTTTTTGCCTACTCCTGTCGTAACTATTGATGTTTCTGAAGTTCTGTCATAACCCTCTTTTCATATCATTCCATTGTACTCTCCTTCAGTGATTTTATCTAGACTCAAGACTTCAAGTTCTGCCTATATCTCGGCAATTCCTAAAACTAAATTTCTTTGCAGAATTCTCTCTTAAGCTAGAGATTTTTTTCACCTGGCTCCTAAACTTCTGCAATTGAATACTCATCACTTCTAACTCAAGTTAAATTAGTTACCATCTTTAAAATGAACCTTCACTCACTTATTCCTTCAGCAAATAGTTCGTGAGCCTATGCTCTGTACTAGGCACTGATAATAGGCATTTGGGCTTCACTGGTGATAGAGATTCCATTCCTTGTGGAACTAACATCAATTTCACCCTGGCAATGATTTTCAGTATTGTGATTCTGATATTGACACCTACCTCCACCAACTGTTTCTAATTTTTTAGTTACTCTGTGATGTCTTCAGGAAAATATTCAAGCTTCCCAGAATAACATTTTAAAAAGCAAAAAGATAAATTAGCGATCTAGTCCATGCTTACCTATTAGGGTCATTTTTTTCTGTACATTGCAATTTATATAATTTGTAATTCATCATATAAACAATGCTCTAGCTCACCCATAGCCCTTGCCCGTCCTGTTTCCTCTGTCTGGAAAGCCTTCTCCTCTTCACCCATGCTCCTTCTAGCTAATGCCTACTCATTCTTTGAAACTCAGCCAAAGCAACAGCTTTCACATGACCATTCCTTCATTTCCCTAGGATGGACTAAGCAACCTTGTCTATATTCCTTTGAACGCTTTCCAAGTCTGTTATAAATATTTACTTTTTTATGTTGGTCGAAGTCATTTCTGAGCTAATGGAGTATGGGGACATCATTGTTATTATCTGATTCCCTCCACCAGTTATCATATTAATACTTCTCAGATCCAAATCCATTCTTCTTTGCCCTGCCTTGTAATACTATAGCTGGCCCCTTCAAACATTTGCCAGCTGACTTGATGTGAGGCTTTGTTAAGACAGGGAACTGGAAGAACACAATTAAAAGTGAAAACAGACCTTTCTTAGGGAGCAACCCACTCACACCCTTCAGCAGTTTACTTGGCCTCTTGGCAAGGCTTTTGCAGGGACTGACTCTGGCCTGACTACATCCCCCATCAGGTTTCTCAGCTACTCAACAGGACACTTCTAAGGATGATGTACCACCTATCCTATGCTTGAGCATTTTTCTCAGCCCTCATATGGGTTAGTCTTAGGGGCCAGCTGGGCACATGTTTTACTTCAGCAAGTTTCTTAGGCACCATCAGGCTGTGTGTTTTTGTGTCCATTGTGCTTTCCCCAATAAGGTCTGAATCTCTGCATTGGGGGGATTCCTCTTCTAAGTTCTTAGTTCCTTTTTGTTCACTCTCCCTTGGCCCTAGATATAATAGTTGCTTTCTGCGTTTGCTTTTTCTTTAGCCTTAGGTCCTTTTTATCTTTTTTGCTGGCTAATTCTTTATATTAAATTTTCCCTGTTCAAATTAATGTATAGTTTCTCTCTCCTGGCTGGACTTTGACTGATATATTCCCTAGCACAATGCTGGGCACATATTGAGAACCAAATAAATTGTCGTTGAATTGCTTAAATAATGATGCAGGAAAGAGGCTAGAGGTCTAAACTGCTATATTAGCTGAAGAAGGGCTAGATGTAAGAATCCCTGAGGATTCAAACTTTATTGAAGATGGCAACCACTTACCTACGAGAGACAAGACAGAACCAATGATAACACCAAGATTTTGAGCCTGAGAGACTAGGAAAATGGTGGTACTATTAACAGAAATAGACACCTAAAGAAGAGAATTTTTTTGGAGGGAAAGAAGTAATTTCAAGTGATTTTTTAAAAAAGAATATGCTTATTGAGAGAATGGCATTTTTGGGGGTGTCTGGAATATATGTAGCTTTATTAATCGAGTGACTCCAATGGCTAAAACATACAGTCCAAAAATCTCAATGAATGGCTTAACGGGCAAGATGTCTCTTTCTTGCTCACCAAACAAGTCAGTGCCAGTGTCTGGTGGAGGGCTCTTACATGGTGACTTAGGGAGTCAGGACCCCTCCACCTCACGGCTCTACCTTTCCCTCGGAGTCCTCTGTGGGATCCTCTGCATCTGGATGCAAATGGGGAACAAGAGTGAAAAATAAAAGTGGTTTGGGGACTAACTGGCCATATTCTGATACCTGTGGCATATTCAGGTGGGAAAGAAAAAGCAGGAATAGTCTATAGCTCTTTGGTCTTATTAGATTATATTAACTACTCAAATTTGTGTGAAAGGATCCTAAACGGTCTCACTGTACTGTGAGATATGTAAGAAATCAGCAAATACTTCCTTTTTTAAGCAATAAAATTTTTGTCTTGGCTTATCATTTGGGCTTATTTTTAAAATTAATTAGCTTGCTCTCAAAATAGTAATGGCTCTTTTCAGTGACAGCCTGGCATATTGAACATAACTTCCAATAGAAAAGTTAGCTTCTCTAACTAAATGGGTACTACTGACAAGGAATACACGACTTGCGAATATTCACCTCACAAACATCCTTTACATCGTTCCAGAAGAAAAGTTGTCTCGCTATAGTTTCACGTCTCAAATATAACCATGACAACTAACACATTAAAATATCACTATGTGCCACACCATGTCATGAGTGAAATATATGGATTATTTTACTTAAGACTCACAACTGCCGCGTGAAGTCCTGTTTTAGCCCGCACTATTACCGTCGGAAATGTATTTTTCTCCAATGTGGGGAACAGATGGACCCTCAACTCTGTATTTTCCTTGGGCCCTTTTTCTTTCTCCACTTAACTCCTTGTGTCACTCCAGCTTCTAGATGCTGCCCAGGAGTTACCATTTTGGGACAAATCATAGGAAAAAATGTCATTCTTCTTTCTGCTGAGAACATGCTCTTGGTTTGGGAAGTGAGAATTCAAAATTAATTTCTACAAAGAAAAAATATTAAAAGTTCAATGCTATATTAGTATTAGAACTATAATGTTTTAGTGGAAAGAGATCTGATAAATATTTTACAATATAAATAGAAATAATAATAGCCAATACCTGTAAAGAATTTACATAGCTTCCCACTGAATTTGGGATTAAATCCAAACTCTTTAAAAAAGAAATTTTCCTCTATAATATGGCTCTTGAGCCATGTCTCCAAAATCATTTTGAACCCTACTCCTATTTATTTCTTATGTTTCAGTTATAGTGGTAATTTCTTTTTCCTTCAGTTTCTAGAATATTCCAAGCTCTTTCCTATTTCATGAACTTGCCACATAGCTGTTCTTTCTTTCTAGACAGTTCATTCTTTTAATTTTCTCCTGCCTGCTCCTTCCCATCCTTCACCTCACTTCTGAAGGGAAATTTTCCCTGAGCACTTAATGTGGAGTAAATTCTCCTAATATTTGTTTTTAATAACACTCTCTTAAGTTACTTCAAAGTATTTATCACGATTTATTATATTTATTTTGTATTTATTTAATGTTAAAGCCCCTATCCTTAAGTCCATTTTTTATTCATTTATTCAATAATTCTAGTGAAGGAAAGAGAAGGATAAGAGTATAGTTAGAAAGATCGGCAAAGTCGAGTACTTTTAACATATATAAGATACTTTTGAATATGTTTGTTCTAGTTTGTGCCAGCTATGTAGTGTTGTGTAACAAATTATCTCATAATATAGCGACTTAAAATAACAACCACTTTATTAAACCTTATGATTTTGTGAGTCAGGAATTCAGATAAAGCCTGTCTGGGCAACTCCTTTTTTTCCAAGTGGCATGGATGGAGGTTACTTAGTAACATTCAGCTGATGGATGGGCTGGTCATTAGAATCCAAGATGACTCCACTCATATTTCTAGCCCCTTATTGGGGATGGATGGAAGGGAGGCAGGTTTCAGTTGAGAATCTTGACTGGATCCTCTTTAACATAGTGACGTCTGGTTAGTCAGACATTTTTGTTTTTGTTTTTCTCATTTTAATAGAGTCATGTCTCTCACTTTACTTATTCTCAAGATATACGGTTCCTAGTCAGAATTTTTATATGGCAGCTCACAACTTCAAGAGCACGTGTTCAGTTGCAGCCAACAAGACAAGCACCACGGCCTTTTATGAAGTAGCTTCACAAGTCCTATAGCGTCGTTTCCAGCAGACTATTGTAGTCGCATGGCCACCCAGACCGAAAGGGAAGGGAAATTGACCCCACCTCTCTGTTGAGAAGTGTTACAAAATTTGCAACCCTGTATTAAAATCTCAACAATATTCATACTCTACAATAATGTGCTAATTGAGTTCTGAATAAACAAGAATCAGAAATCATAGCCTTACCTTTAAGGGTATACAAGAATTATGGGAAATTGTTCTGTAGAAGTTATAGTTCAATAAAAAAAAATATACATTTCACAGAGTATACATTACATGGATATCCGGAACATTTTGGAAGGAGCATCTCTTTCTCTCTTGTCTAGCTGTCAAATCCTATCCACCTTTTAGGTTCCAGCTTAAATAGCACTAACACTTGTAATTGAAGTCTTCCCCAAATCTGCCAGTCAAAACAAATCTACCTTTCTACTGTACTCCTAGAACACTACGAAAGTATATTTATCATAGGATAATCACAATGCATTCAATAATTCCATGTTTCTTCTGTTAGAACATGTGTGCCTAATAATTGTGGTGCAACATTTGGATACGATACAGAGTACACACTCAACAAATAGATTTTTAAATATTGAGTACTTCTTAAAACATAAAGCACAGCAAATTTGATCCATAATTCTAGCACAGAAAATCCTAACCACGAGTTAAACAGATATTTGTAAACTAGGAAATATATTTATAATAGCATTTCTGTGTGGAAATCCATTTCAAGTTCTAAATGAACAAGTTGGAAACAAACATTTTGAACACTATCATTGCTTATTAGTGCATATTTGCTGTGTGTTTCATCTGGAGGAGTTAGGAGCTCCACATTTGCTTGCATGCCCTTGGGGATTTCCGGGAGACCTGCAGAGTATTTAGTCTCAAATAGTATATAAGAGCATAGATTCCAGAGTCAGACTGCCTTCATTCATTCTTCAATACTTACTAACTTTGTTTTTGACTTTTTTTGAAGCCTTAGTTTCTCCACCTGAAAGAGGGAATAATAGTAACTGTTTCATAGGGCTGTTGTGAAAAATAAATATTATTCAGGTAAACCCTTAAAGCAATAACTAGCACATAGTAAGCATTTATCAAAGATACTCCATGGTTCTTTGAACTTCAATCAGAAGAATCAGAATTGACAGACTTACCTATAAAGACATCTAACTTCTTTCTCTCTCTATTTTACCTTCTCAGAGGTAAGCACACTTGTCTCACACAACTTGCTCTCCCTTACAACGTTTAACCACACTTTATAATTACAATCTGCATTGTGGTTTACAGCATTCTTTCATGTTTACTATTTATACTTTTTAAAGATGCCAGAAAAGATGGTTAGAGGCTTTGACCTTGTCAAGACTAGATCTGGGTGGAAAATTGTTTAAGAATAAACTGTTGGGAAATCTATATTGGACAATTTCTAAGGTAAATTCTGGATTCTTGGAATTATTTAAAACTTTACATAGGATGTTCACTGAGATAAAATATATATGCTGAGAGGGAGCAAATAATAAATATCAGCTGAATTAAATTTCATAATTTGAACATAGCTGTGTAACCAGAACCCAAATTAAGTACTGATTAAGTTATAGGTATTTGCAATTAAAATATTTATATTATCATTTTCTCAAATACAAGATTATCTTATTTTGGCATTTATATTTTAAAGTCCAAGACAAATACTCCTCAAAGATAAAAAGAATTAAATTACCAAAATGATAAGTATACCTGAACCTTTGAAGTTTTTCCTTATATGTGATTGGTGAAGGGGTTTTGAGTGAAGAATAAATGTTTACTTTAAAGCTCAATAATTAAAATCATTAATAGTTTTATCACTTCTTACCTCAGAAGAAAAGTTTACACTTTATATAAGTCTTTATCAAATAAGCTATTAGCTATATAACACATGTGTACATATAGTAATATAAATAATGATAAAGTACGCATATTCTATACTTGGATTTTCAGTAATTAAGTCATTTTATTAATGGTGTTTCCCTAAGAGGCTAATCGCCAGTCATGATACTGAAAAAGTTAATAATGGAATTTAAATGACACTTGGAAATTGTGGTTGAGTCCCTCATGGACATTCAAGTTTTATTTCCCATCAAGACACCTACCCAGGGAACGTTCAGGATTATAAAACACAAATACCTTGATATTTAGTGAGGTGAGGGGCACTATGCTGCTTTTTCCTTTTTTTTCTTTTTCCAACTTGTACTTAGTCAACTTCCTTCTGTGAAGTATAGATTCTGGAAAGATATCTCTTCAGACATGGGTTTTCCTTTTCCCATGTAAGAACAAATAAAGTAAAATTATATTCAAAAAGACATTCTGCCTAGAAATTAAAACTTGAAAGTAGGAATCAATTGTGTTAGAGTGTGGCTCTCACTTGATGTACAGGTTCTCTATACAGCATACAAATCCTACAAAATAAGCCATTTTTTCTTCAGACTTAATTAAACAGCATGAAGTCCCAGGCATAGCTTCAGCCATGGACTTCAGAACATGTCTTGTAGAAAGTATTGGGGAAAGAACGTACAGAAAATCAAGGAATGGTAGGTAGGTAGCCACTAATTAATGAAAAAAGAGCCCCAAATAACTCCAAATATTTAGGCTAGATAGTTTAAATGTGCTTACAGGGGTGGCGATTAGCCAGTTTGAGAGATGGTCAGTTCATTCATGGCACAATGCAGGTCCCTCGGAGACACCGCTGTGAAGGGAGACAAAGAGTTGGGGCGGCCCCACCCTCACCCATTCTCCTCTCCTGCAACACCCCTTGTTCACAAAGCCCCTTTCAACTGCTTCTTTATTCTGGGTGTTTACTTTTACCCATTCAGATCTCTTTTGCTATCTCATGCACAGCATACCCCAATGCTCCAGCAAGCTGGACCCTGGACACAACTGAGCCACAAGCAGAGCATTGAAGAAAACACACCCCAGGCCAAGGATTCAATAATTTGGTACAAACGCTTAGTGAGTTTTCACTTTTTACAACACATAAACTAACGGTAACTTTATGCAAGCTAAAATAAAGTTCCTGAAGAGAACTATTCTGCAGTAACAAAGGAAAGTTACTATGTAAGCATTTAGGAGGGGTCTTTTCCCTTGATATTTTAAATGACCAAGCATGGGAAAATTGCACCACCTGAGTAATGTAAGAATGGCAGAATAAAATATCTGTTGTATTCTAGAGTTGATGTACTTGGTTTTGAATTTGATTTTATTTTTTAAGGTTATTTTTGTAATTCAGAAATTTCCTTAAGTGTGAGATAAAGGAATACGTATATGATATTACCACATGGTATATATATATATCTCTCTCTAAAATATTTCCCTATGGTATGTGATTGTATATATGTAACTCTGCAAAAAGTTACACCTGTAAAGGGGTGGAGAGTTTTTAAATTAAGGCCTCTCTTAAGTTAATCAATAAAAGGAACAAAAAATGTTCAATGAATATCTAATTTTTTAAAAAATATCATAATCAAGTCAAGGGAATATTTGTAATGATATCACCATATACAATTGGAAATGTCAACATTTGTGAAAGTTTATTAGACAATTCTCTAAGTCATTTGTGTAAAATGGAATAGATTGTATTTAATCTCATCACTTGTGCAGGTGCTACAGTATAATTTAAAAGGTATTTTAAATAATAAAACAATTAAATACTGGTAAAATCTATGAGAAAACTTTAGTTTTAATTTGAATGAAATTAATCAAGTAAAGGTTATTAAATCCAGTGAAAACTACTAATTTACTACACTGTATTTCTAATTTTACAAAAAGCCCATTTTAAATCGGCTTTGATTTTTTTTTAAATGAAACGCATATTTCAAGCTCTATAGGAGTCCATAGCGTGGTAAGCAAGATGTATAACAGCATTACCCAATTATAATATTGTGGGCTTTCAGTATCCTTAATGTAAAAGTTAAAATAATTTCTCATATCAAGGAAAAAAATGTTATTATTTCCCAATACCTCCACCTTTGCTTTAGAAGTATACCCACGTTCAATGTATTATTTAAGCCTTCATTTTTAAATTATTAAAAATTATGAAGCTTTTATCTCTTTAATCAGTAATAAAGGAGTGACATAAAGACATTTGAATATTTCGCTCTCTTCCTTTAAACCTGTAGCTCATGTATGTGTTTTTAATTGGGATGATCCGGC
Source organism: Equus caballus (assembly GCF_041296265.1). Classification (NCBI taxonomy): domain Eukaryota; kingdom Metazoa; phylum Chordata; class Mammalia; order Perissodactyla; family Equidae; genus Equus; species Equus caballus. The sequence goes on along the minus strand of NC_091697.1, from coordinate 91,228,277 downwards.
TCTTCTAAACTCTCAGACACTTTCATTAAAGCACATGTGCATGCAAGCAATGAGGCCCCTTTAGAGCAGTCATAAATTTAGTCACTGGGAAATGAGAAGGCTTCACAGATGACTTAATTTGCTGTGGGAACCTGCGCTTCCTCCGCGTGTAACCTCTGCATTTGGCTGCCTGCGACCTTCAGCACCATCCACCTGCTGGAAGCCATGTTTGATTCTCTGACGGGGAAACGCCTGCTTGACAGCAGAATGGTATCATAGGACAGTGTGATGGAATTTTTCTTTCTCTGTCATCATTAAGGGGGTTCCCCCTATGGTGAGGGGAATGAAAAGTACGATTTAATGTTCTCTGGAGAGTGGCAGGGGGCAAAAAAAGGCTCAAAGCTTCACATGCTGCTTTCGGAGTGGGTCATTTCAGTCCTTGTGGCGAATGGGATGTCCCAATGGAATTTGCCATAGACTGGTCTGAAAAGAAAGGGATTAAGACCCTTTTCAGGATGGAAATGTAACAAAAGGACCACTTTTATGATGTAGCAGCATAAAATAAGGGGCTCTATTGTGCAACTGATTGCTAAAGATCTTTGAATTGGGCAGCCTCGCCTGGTCGGCCCTGTTCCCGAGGGTTTACAGAGGCTTGTGCAGAATGATATGTCTACACTGGAAGCCGAGTTCTGCTCTCTTTTAGGGACAAGCAAGAGATTATCAGTCTGCTCCTACATGATTTTTTTCCACACCTACCGAAAAGTGGCCTGTAGGGAGATTATGCTCAAGTGAAAGTTGCTGCTAATTAAAACAAGTAATTAGTGTTCCTCCAGGCTTTGTGGTTTCACTCACTTTTGCCCGCCAGACAGCATTAGTTTAAAAGCAATCCAATTTCTAGCAATAACAGACTGTAAAAAAGTCATTTAACAAGTATATAAGTGTAAGGTTACAGTTCAGCCGTTGATTTATCTCTTCGAGGCTATTTAGAAATACTGCAGCAAAGTTGAAGAGAAAGAAAGTTAAATAGCTTTTTAAAAGAATTTTAACGTTAAGGAAAAAAGACCACATGCCTCAGTCCATTTACCAAAATGAAAAAAATGACAAGCAAAAACTGGGAGCATATGAGATTTCCTAAATTGCATTAGGAAACCAAAATTGGATTTAATGCTGTTTTCTCGTAGAACCCTCACTTAGCATTTTGTAAACAGATCATTTCATTAAGTCCTTTTGTTTCTTCTCCCGCCTTTGCTGAAACAGGGACTTTTTATTGACTGATTCTCATTGAAATGAATTGGAACAGTGGAATTTAACGCAACACGTTATTACCTCCTTTTTTACAATTCCAAAATGACTAGCATGGCTCTAGTTTGCATATCTGGTGGGAGGATTTAGTTAAACTAGAGAGATCTTGAGAGAGATTAAAATATTTTATTATAAAGAGATATATCAGAAATTAATATTAAAAAACCATACCTACACTGAATCATGCCCTGCTAAAATTCTTGTCTAATTGCTCAGTTTTTGTAACCTGACATCCTTCTGTAATTGCTGCCTTTGCCTTTGCTGCTTAAAATGATCTATTTCTGAGGTTAGTATCATCAAAGACATGTGTGCTATTGTGCAAGTAATTCAGTATAGCTCATCATTAAAATTAACCATAAGTCTACTTTCCCCTTAAAAAATGAATTCATAATACTTTAGTTAATGCACAATTTTCAGGTTTGTGGGTTCTCCAATGCTACATTTAAAAAAAAAAAAAGTATGCCAACTATTCCTCTTCAAAACAGAAAACTTCCCTTTGGTATGCATTTTGTATGGCACTAATCGTATAAATATTAAATATGTGAAAAGACATTTATTGTAAACTGTTAATACTACAAAAATGTCAGCTATTATCACATATTCAACTAGTAGGTTCTGAATTTAGTTATCTTCTTTAATGGATTCCAATTAATGAGGTATTCAGTAGCCTGATTTTGATCATTTCAGGTTGAAATAAAACCATAGACCTATCACATTTTAAATAATTTGAAATATGAAAATGTCTTTTATAAAATCTAGCAGCTTGTTTAAACTAATGAAATAAATTTTCATCATGGAACTTATGAACTCTAAACCACATTTTAGAGTTCAACATACGTTTTTCCTTTCCGAAAGTTTATTTCATATGATTATTTAAAGTATAAGAGTTTCACCACCAAGCTTAAAAGGAGAAATTTTGCATTTAGCATGGGGTCAATAAGCAGAATTTATTTGAATCTCTGCTTATGTTTTAAAAATATCTATGAGAAGAAAAAGTATATTTAACTCAGTATACTTTTTCCTAAGAAGGAATCTGTGAAATAATGAAGAGTGAATTCATTACTAAGTGTATTTATTGTACAGATCATTTTTCCAATAGAAACTCTCATCTTTGGAAATCCTAAAATCCACTTTTAATCCTTGCAGAAAGTAAATGGGGTATATTGAAAATGTTTCTGCCATATTATGCTTTTTCCCTGATAATCAGAAGTATACTCAACTGGCATTTTAAGATATCTTAATTTTTGTCTTGTTTTTGAATGGTAGAAAGGCTTCTTTCAAAATTAGCCTTTGATAGTATTTGATTTTCTTAAATTGAATTTAGGCTACATCTATCAGCCTCTTCTCGAGCTCAGAATTTGCTTTTTATTTCAGGGCTGATAAACTGGAGAAGGTGACTATGGCAGCACAGATCCAGGGCACCAGAAGGCAGACTGCACAGAGACCTGTGAGGGCTCTTTATGGATCCTGATGGAACCATAAGGGACACTGTAATAGCTCTCATTTTATGTATTAAGCCGTATTTGCACAACAATTCCATTATAATACAAAGATAATCTTTAGAAGTAATTTTAAAACAGCAAATGTATAAATGCTGAGTCTCAAGTAAAAGAAAACAATTTTCCTAAGCCAAATGTCTTTCGTAAGAGATTTCAATGGTCATTTGATTCTGTTTAAAGATAATTTGACCTTATGATTCACCCATTTCTTAAATGCATGTCTCAAATATAATTGTTTTCATTTGAAGTTGAAGTTAAAAAAAAGAGAACAGCTAAATAACCCTTGCAATTTGTTTTACTGCTTTGCAGTGCTTTTGTCCAACCAAAGGAAACTCTAAGCACATAATTATTGGTATTAAAATTAATGTCTCCAAGGGTTCAATATCAACTTTGTAAAAAGAATTATGTACTAAAAATAATGGCAACGCCAGGTCCTCTTTACATTTTTATATATTTCTTGCAATATACCTATTTAATCTAAATCCATCCAGCTAGACCATACACAGTCTTTGAAGACAGAGATGGTATTATCTTTATACAGTGTAATAAGGACCAATAAGTGCTTATTGAATTTAATAGACAGTCATATGTCACATAATGACATTTCAGTCAACGACGGACCATATATACAACGGTGGTCCCATAAGATTAGCACCATATAGCCTAGGTGTGTAATAGGCTATATCATCTTGGTTTGTGTAAGTACACTCTATGATGTTCGCCCAAGGACACACTTCTCAGAATGTGCCCCTGCTGTTAAGTGACGTGGACCGTAATTGAATTTCTTCGATATTTTTTGTCGATATTTTACTAAAGATATAGTGTAAATAACAAATTTCACTGTAAAATAATTTAGGAGTTTCTAGCAAAGATAGAAAATATGAAAGATTACTAATCTATGAAGCATGGCGTTTAAAGACCAGTCCTGTGTCATTCCATAGCAGGAAACGCCTCTACAAGGTATAGGATTTATCCTGTACCCACCACACTAGACAGGAAGAATAAAATGAGCATTTATGAGATGCTGCAATGTGCCAGGCATGAGGCCCAGCACTTTACATCTATTCACTTGTTTATTATAACAGTTTTGGAGATGAAGATTCAGGAGCTTAAACAGCTTAAGCACCTTGCCCCACTAAGGTGAGCTGAAGGGGATCTATTTTAAAAATCGATGCCTTGGTTAAAAAATATTTCTGGAGTACTTGCTGTGTGCCAGTCACTGTGCCAAGCACACGGAGGGCATCTGTGGACAAGATGCATGAGCTCCCTGCTGTGTGGAAACATACGTTCTAGAACGTAGACATACGTTCTAGAAAGTAGACATGTAGACAAGTATGTAAAATGGGAACACAATATAATATGAGATAGTGGTAAGTATTAAAAAGGAAATAAAGACAGTTTTCAATAATCAATAAACAAATTTGTCTCCAAGGTAATGCCAATCTTTTCAATATTGTTTTGACTTTTTAATCTAAATGTAGAACTTGGCATTTATTTCAATTATATTTAATCCTGTAAATTTTAGTCAGTTTTCCCTAGATTTTAACTTTTTTAATTTTTGATATTTTCATTCTCTGAGAAGCCTATGGCTGCTGAGACCATACCACTCATGCCATCAAGAGCCAAGGCAAACTGAATTCAACTTTTCCAGATTCACTTTATTTTTCAGAAATTCAGGTTGCTACCACAACCCCCTCCCTAAAGAGAATTAATTGACTTTTCAGTCCCAATTAGTTTCATTGGCCTTTGTCCCATGCTGTCTTGAGTTGCTCCCTTCTCTCTACTGCCATTTGTTTGATCCTGTGTTTTTTATCATGGAACCATTTGGATACTTGCTTTTCTTCTTCTTTAATATAATAGCTCACATTCATTAAATGTCTACTATGTCCCAACCATTATTCTAAACACTTTTCTTTGTAATTACATCTCATGTAATTCTCCAATTTCTTTATAAGAAAGACTATTGCTGTTATCACCATTTTACAAAATAGGAAAATGAAGTGCAGAGAAGTCATGTCCCCAAGATCATACACTGGTGACAAAGCTGAGATTGAGAAGAAGGTAGTTCAGTGAACTTACTGTTAATTTCATGTTTCAGAGTCTTTTGCAATACTGGAGCCATCTTCAATTTTAAAATGGATGACCATGGAATCAAGCCTTTTTTCTCTTAACATTTTTGAATTGTGTTTCCTTAAAGAGTAGGATATAGTTAAATTATATTCAATGTTTCTTTCCATAGTTTTTACAAATTCTAAGTTAATAATATCACACCTTTCTAGGTTTTTAAACACCACTTCTCCAAGCCATGTTTCAACAGAAAGGAGAATGGGAGAACAGAAAGGCATTGGGCCTTGTCTGTGAAGTCAGCCAGAGTTGCATTTAAATCTAATTCTGCTGTTTACAAGTGATGGTACTTTGGGTAATTTATTTCATTTCCCTTAGACTTGGTTACTTTTTCTTCTCATTGAGGATAACATATGTCTTGGGAGACTATTGGGAAATCAACTTAGTACAAATAAAGTGGTTTGGCACATGCTTTGCGCTCAATAATTTTGACTTTATTTTTATTTGGAATTAAGATTGAACTGGCAATTCTTTTCATTATTTCTTAAGTTTGAGAGAGAAATTTTTCCAAAAGTTGAGTCAAGTTTTGTCAGATGCTCTGTTGTTGGGTTTCCGACTTATCATGGTCTGTACAGAGTTGGCCATATATTCATTCACTTGTTTTTTCAGCTAGCAAGGCAGTAATCAAGCATTTCAGTAGAACTATTATACCAGGTTCTGTGCTAAACAGCAAGATTTCAGAGGTACATGAGAGATGGCTCCTATAATCAAGAAGTTCACATTCGTATGATGTGATAAGAAGTACGAGAGAAGTAAGAAAAGCAGCTAAGCTCATTGTAAGCACTGTGACAGCATTGTCCACATCTTCTCTCTTGCAAAGTGGTCTATACTCAACAGTTTCCCTCAATTCAGTTTCATCTGTAAAGTTAAGAAGTTTATCCAAATGTCCTTCAAAGATCTATTTCATCTCTGAAATGCTATGCCTCTATAATCATGTCATGGTTGGTTCTCTTTCTTATAATTCCTACCTAAAAGCCGTCAACCCCATTTCCAGTCTAAGGTTTATAGAATATACTGGAAGTAGAATGACTAATTTGCAATAACATTTTTTATTTCTTCTGTTAGGTCATATTCATACAGATGTGTGCATATTATGTTTTAAGTCCTGTCCAACTTACCTGATATCTTGCTGAAGGTGTAAGTTTTGTAACAGATCATCTGCTCTATTTTTCCTAATGATTTCTGGGGAGCCCTTATACACCTTTTATTGTTTCTTCATTATTCCCATTGTTTCTCAAAGAATCTTATCTTACAGTATTTTCTGAGCATTTCCCCTATCCCTCTCAAATCTTATTAAAGTAATAATTTCTGCTACAAATTATGTTGGCCTGAATATGTCTAGAGGATAACCAACAGTGGAATACTCAAGCTGTTGCATTGTGGGGAGCATTCAATATAAACTTGATAACACATTGAAATTTTAAACGGACATGCTTAGATTAGACCTCTAGAAAAAGTTAAGGAAGAACAATATGACATACTCTTGTCTGTATGGAATAATATTTGTATGAACAAAGGCAGAGCCTTGGTGACCTGCCATTTCAGTTTAACATACATATGACATACAGAAACTTCAAGTATTGACCTTTTTTTTTAGCATTCTTTAACTCCCATATTTTGTTATTCTTTTCTTCCATTGCTTTTTTGCCACATTTATTTATTTATCATTTGCCTCTTCTCCTCATATGTAAACTTCATGAGGAGAAGAAAATTCAATTGTTACTGTACTACCAGGGCAGTCCTTAAAGACTCACTGAATGAATGGCATGAACTGGACTATATGACACTGAAAATGTAATAAGATTAAAATGCTTGAGTTAGTATCATATAGTATTTGAAGAGACATTTGTTAAAAGAGGTACAATTTTGACATTCTTGAGCAGAGCAGTTTTATAATTATTGTATAATTTTAGAGTTGAAGTTAAGGGTCATAATTTTCATGTGTAGCTCCAATTTGGAATACATCATTTCACCTTGAAAAAAATGTTTACTGTCATGGAAACTTTATTGCTATATCCACAAAATAATGGGAAATCTTTAGAATGAAGACTGGGAAACCAAAGGTTTTTTTTCATTCTAATCTTTACACCAATGATTTCATTCATGAAACGATTTTCTATTGAGTGCCTACTATATGCCAGACACTGAGAACAGGGTCGATGCAGAAAAGAAAAATATAATCACCTCTCTTGCGTATTTTGAGGCTGAATGAGATGAGGAAATCTATAGTTGGGGCAGAGTGTGGAAGAGACTAGTGTCTAAAGAAAGCACAGAATTAGGTTCCTAACAGAGCAAGGAGGAAGGGTGCAAGGGAGGACAGGGGTATCAAAGAAGGCCTCCAAATGAAGACAACTAATAAACTGAGCTCTTAAAAAGTAAATAGATGTTCTGCAGAATGATCAAATGATCAAATTCCAGCATGTCCACAATAACTTGTCTATTACGTGGACTAGCAATTTCCACAACTTAAAGTAGATTCTAAGCAATTTGATTCATATTTAATATATATTTTATTTGTTCTTATATTAAAGAACAACCTGTAATTCATGAGTTTTATTTTGAATGTAAATGCCAACAATACTCTTGTTTATTATTAATTCGTGTATTTCGGCAGCACAGTGAGAACAACGAACCACACTTGAAGTCACTGCTCCCTACAAGTAAACATCCCTCTTTATTTCCTTACTGACGTCAAACTCTGTAAGGTGTCATTTATACTCCTTATGACCATTTTCTTTTAACTAAATCTAGACTTTTTCCTACTTAAACTGCTTTCAAAACAACCACCTTTCCTTCTGTTTTTTTAACTTGCCATTATCATTAAAAAGTCATTGAACAGTTTATTCTTGTCTCAACACCATTGGAGTTGCTATTGATTAACTAATCAATGAATGCATAATTTCTTCAGAAATAAATGAGCCCACTTGACCAAAGTTTTCACCATAATTCATAAGAATCGTGTTTATGCATTTGCCTAGGACTGTGGATTTATTGTAGAGACCTGTCTAGTAAGGAGATACCTTGATAAGATTTTCCCGTTTATTTGTTAAGAAGAAGCATAAGGTCTTCAATCAATCATGATTTGCTCTTTAATTCCCAGTCTCAATAACAAATTGTACCTTACTAGTTGTTCTTTCAGTGAAGGTAAACTCCAAGATTATGTGTTTTAAGAATGTTATGAGTGGTAAGACTGTAGCAAGTACATTTTCTACCCCCAACAAACATTTAACTTCCTCCCCTCTAAATATTTACCATCTCCTTGAATAATTCACATCTACTCCAAACTTTCCAAAAATGTCTTTTTCATCCTATTTCTGTGAAAACACCCCTACCTACCTTTACAGCATGACTGAAGCTCACTTGGTGAAAAGAGCCCTGCCATTGAAACCCAAAGATCAAGATCCAATGCTTTGTTCTGCATTCTGTAGCCACATGATATTAAGCAAGCAACTTATTTTTCTAAGTTTTCCTGGGCCTAAGATTTGGCAAATGAGAAAAGCAGATGAGATCATCTCTAAGGTTCCTTGTGGTTCTCATATTTTATAATCCTCTTATAAATCAGTTCAAAGTACAAGGACCCTCAGGGTTCTGTGTAGTTAAATTTATTTTGTGCTTTTATTTTTGCTGCTGTCCTTATTTTTCTGTGTGCCTTTGTTCTGCTATAACCACTTTGATGGATAGGAGCCCCCTCATCTCTCCTTTGCAATGCTGCATAATCTCTAGCAATTAAATTAGTCAAGGTGATATAACTCATGACCCTCATAGTACAAATTTTGATGTGAATTTTGTACAACTAGAAAATTGAGCTACAAAAATTTCCTAAAATTCAATTTTCCTGTACGTATGGCATTCTATTTACTTTGGAATTTACTGATGGTGTGAAGTTTGCCTGAACTAACGGATTAGAGCATCACTTAAAAAAAAAAAAAAAAAAACTAAAGAAGGTAGCATTTATATTTGTGCTTGCCTCTAATTCACACTGTGTGTCACATAATGCAACCTCGTATGGGATGTGCGATTGAAGGATACTCCTGTCAAACAACTGCCCAGAGTGAAGAATGTGTGATCTCAGTCCAGTTCAGAGCAGAGTTGTCCACCTGGAAAAACCCTCAGCTCAGTGGAAATGATCATCCTATGTGTTGGCAGTCTCATCCAAGAAGTTCAAAACTGAATGGACCCATGGACCATTTTAGTCCTTTAAACCTTCAAAGGGGCTCCTGCAGATCAAAGATAGGCCTCAGTCACCTGATCCCATCAGTTCATGAATGATGGTCTTTTTAAGAAGACCCTCAAGTCAGCTTTAAAAGAGAGCACTAAAATGGCATTTAACAAAACACAGAACCAGGAAAATTGAAAATAGGAAAAACTTAAGATAATCTAACATTGCAGGGCTTGAAGACATTGTTCTTCTTCTGCTCTGTTAAGCAATCTAGTTTTAAATGACCCCCAGTAAAGAGAAAAATGACAAAAAAGTAAGAAATGTTTGTAAAGAATGGTTTACTTTACTTTAGAAAATATTTTAAGGTTTTTATTAGACCGAAATAGGATAATTCAACATCATAACAAAATGTAATGGGTTCCTACAGAGTGTACATTTATATAACTTGTAGGTACTTGACACGTAATTAGTCATGATGATAATAGTGATAATTTTGATCATGAAATAATATTAAAACTGAAAACTTGAAAAGGAACTCCCTCCCTTGAGTTTAGGGAGTCATTCTTATTTATCATAATTTTTAAAAGTCTTAGTATTGTCATTAAAAAGTGTATATTCCCTTATAACACAAGAATAAAATTAGCCAACCATGTTTTTAGAGTCAGTGATATTAAGAAAAACATTGGTTGAGGGCTTACATTATTCCCCTAAATTCAGAGAATTAAAGCCAAAACTAATTTAATGTGGCCACTTATTTCCAATCTGAATATTCAATGAATTATATGACCTATCCCAAGATATACACTGTCCTTTGAAACAAACTTTGAAGCAATTGCTTAAATAGTATGATACTTTGTACCTTCTTTGAAGAATTTTGTGTACGTTTACTATCTTTGTTTGTTTGTTTTTTAGTTTAAAATTATGTTCCATGATTAAAAATAAATAAACCTTCTAGATTTTAGTTTGGTAACTAACTGTGAAGTTTTAGCCTCTCAGAACTATTTCAGACTTTTGCTTTACTTTTTTCTTTCTTTGGCTTGTTCTTTCTTTGTTTGTTTTTACTTTCTCTTACTTTCAACTGCATGATAAATTCTGAATTATGTCTCAGTGAAGCTTCAACACTAGATTTAATGAAGTGGCTGAACTTTTAACCTTTGAGGCCAACATGCTTTAAAACTATTACTGATATCCACTGCACTTTTTTCTGTAATTCTGTATCAGATATAGTGAGGATAAGCTTTTTACTGTATGGGACTTTATTTACCCAGGCTCTCTGTAACAGCAAATAGAGGGAATTTAATTCTTTTACTGTTTTTTCGGAAAATTCTTGAGAAAAATGTGCTGGAGCCTCCAACCCTCCAGACTCCCCAGTCCTGTTCCTCTATTGGTAATTGGTCTGCACAGAAAGAGCTCCTGGTGTCAGCTTTCAAGGAAAATTCATTTATTCACAACAAGACTTCAAACTTCCCAAAAGAAAGGGCTGTTTTCTACCAGGTCATCTTTGAGCTTCCAAACTCATCCTATGTGTTCAGCCATGCATTCTGCCTGCAAGGCAGCACAAGCAGCATTTCTTAGAGTTTCACAGCCGAACAGTCGGGATGTTTTCAAGGTGCTCAGAAGGAAGAATAGTTTTTAAAATGTAGGATTTATACTTACCTTTTCCTCTTTGTGCCATCAAACACTTAGAAATGTCGCTCCGAGCTATGTCCTTCTATGGGGAACCAAAAACCGAGCAGCTCTCTATTTGTTGGAGGAATCATTTGATGAGCAGTGAACACTAGAGGGGGAGCTTCCCCGTTCAGAGAGGGAAGGCTTCAGTCCCTCTGGGAGAGGATCAGAGCAATACCAGAGCTGCTGACTGAAACAGGTCAAGCTAAGATTTGGGCAGCCATGGTTCCGAAGTCAAAAGGGCAAGGAAGGGTGGGTAGTCAATTTATTGTCATTTTCCAAAAAGGCAGGGCACCACACATGGAACTGAGAAGTTTAGCTGCTGCTCTAGTCATGATACGGAATATTTTTATAACCTCTCTGAAGGCAGTTTTATCATGAGGAGTAGGATTACAGAGGCTTTTCTCCCCTTTACTACGACTGTCTGTCATTTAAATGTCTAAGGAATGATGGAATGAATTATCACAAAATTTTGACAAAAATTTGATGGCTCAAGCAAAAGGGGGAAATAGGCATTCTGATTATTAGGTTCTAATAAGACATGACATTTAAAATGAGTTTACATGGCAGTTAGACCCTTGCTCCACCCCCCCCCCCCCCGCCCCAATTTAAAAACATTGAGATTTTTCCCTTTGGAAAGTAAATGACTTATTTCAGTTTCTCTTCTCTTTAGTTGAGTGATTGTAAATCCTGTTTTACCTCTTATACACTTTTATCCCTTGTAACCATAGTCTAATTGCTTTCCACAATTTACCTGAAATTGAGAAAACTTAAAATGTATCTTGAAAGCCAGTGGAATATTTGAGTAGAAATATTTAGAATTTCAGTAGAAAAAAATGCAAGCAGCCCTTTTATTTGTTATGTTTATTTTTTCTGTATCATTTTACAACACAGCAGATAAGGTGTATTGCTTTAAAAGAACAAACTGTATTTTCGAAAAAGAAGAAAACAATAAAGGATTAACCAAAGTACTAAAAAACAAAATTAATTTTCTCTGATTCTGATTTCTACTTCTTTACCAAATATCAAGTTCTGTTTGAAACAAACTCCTTCATTAACCCACATGAGCAACCTCTATTATAATGTTTATATTATTTACTGAAGAGTATTGCTTTTTTAAAAAGAGAGGATAATTCAATTACAATTAGACTGGCCTTTGGAAACATCTTGAACTTTTAGTTTAAAACTAAAATAGTTTGGGATATTTTAAAACTATGTATCTATTAATGATATTACAAAGCTGATATTTCTTTACAAAAAAAATGAAATATAAAGCACTTTAAAAACATTTCTAGAATGATTTTCAGTTTGCCAGACTTCAACAACTAAAAGTGAAGTAGAAAGAAGCACTTGATTTTAGTAAGTAAACTCTCTGTGGGTGATGTAAGCACTGAACAACCCTGACTTTTCCTAAAATGACTTTATTTATACAAACAGAAGAATGTGGTTTAATAAGATTTTCTTTTCTGCTGATGCACAAAACTGTGGATTTATCTTTGCTTTCCAGGGGATTTCCTAAAACTATGGTGACTGGATCTTTAAAATTCCCCCTGCTCCTGGTGGCGCTACCCTCAGAGGTTTGTTTAGGGCTAGTAGGTATCTCCCACAGACCTGGGTAGCAATGCTTACTTAAACATTGTTTTATTTATATAATTAAATAATAGAGCAGAGAGAGCTTGAATTAAATATATTAACTATAAGTTTCTACAGTTTCATATTATGGAGGCCAACTAATGGGCTACACAGTAAAATCTATCTTGAGGTTGCTGATCTGGTCCTCAAATGCATCCTTCATACTCTACCTGTAGGTGACAGGGCAAATTGTGTAGGTCACAATGCAGTGAACACACTTAACTGGAGCTCAGAGTATGCATCTTTGGGTTATGCAATTTGGAGGGGAACATGAGCTGGCCAAGTGACTACAAATTTCTCCTTGAACTATCAGGGCTAGAGCCATTTTGTTCACTCAAACAAATGTCTAGCTAATCATTGTGGTTCCATCACAGAAAGAAAAATGTCATGTGTTTGAAAATGCTTCTAAGTCTCCTATGAGTATTAACTAAACTTTACTGGAACATTTCAATTTCTCAATCAGGTCAAAAAGCGGGAAGCTAAGAGAAAGGGGATTGGGCCTGAGGGTAAACATAATACTCTTGGAAACTGTATCCAACATGAGTCAGACTACACTCAAGTCCGTTGATCTGTTTGGTGCTTCATCTTTCCGATCAAATGTATTTTCCAATATTTCCTCTATTTATTATATTTCTGGTGACTCATTTCCTTCAACACTTGGAATTTTTTCTTTTAATTTTCAAAGTCAAATTGACCCAAATTTAGATATTTTCTCTACTTGTAACTTTATGCTTTGTAAGCTAAGTAGATTTATTCCTGTTTCTTTTCTTCCATTTCCATTTTGTTTTAGGAATTTGAAAATAATTAGAATAAAAAGGAGGACATCTGGGATATTTATATTCCTCTTATGAATTTATTTATTAAATATTATGTATGTTCCTCTTACAAACTTTATTCTGTCACAATTGCAGAGAGGAAAATATTACAACCAAATCATTAGTTAAATGTCTAAACATCATTCAGACACATAAAATAAGATTTAGACCTAGAAGTATGAGAGGGAGAAGATAAAGTATAATGCATGACCTTAAAAATAGGTTAGTAGAAAATTAATAGCTAAGTATATTAGGTTCCCTTGAGAGTAAAGAAACAATAAACTTCATAAAGTTTTTTTTTTTTTAACTTAAAAGATTGTATCAATGTCAATGCCTCTGCTGACGACTACCAATACAGAATGGGAATCCATGTCGACATTCTTCCTTCAAGAGTTTTGGAACTCACCCCTAACTTTTCATGGAAATGGCCTGCTACTTGTTCTGTGACCTACTGATGATATATTTTACTTTGAAGCACAGCCAGGACCAGAGAGAGAGAGAGAGAGAAGAAAGAGAGAGAGAAAGGTGAGGATATATTTACAAAGAAGAAAAATAGCAAAACCTGATTGCTAAAGATTTGAAATCAAATGATGAATTTGTTTTTAAAGTACTTCATATAATTGAAGCCAGATCTCCACTTAGAATTCTGTTAGGAAATGTGGTTAACAAGATGCGAATGTACATGTCTGTAATATCAAGTTGTTCTCTCAGAGGCTGATGTTTCACTTATTAAATAAAAAAATAATTAACAAATAAATAAATATTGAACACATGCTATGTACCAGGGACTCTATTTATGTTCGGCTTGTTAATGTGGAACAAGACAAGAAAAGTGAGTGATACTAAGAAGCTTACAATACAGCAGGGGTTCAGACAAATGAATGGACAAGTTTGATAAAGCAAGAGTGGGTTACTACTGGTGTACAGGAGGAACGCCTGATCTCGGCATTCCAAAAATCATCAAAGGTTTTGAGGGGAAGTGGAAAACAGGCCTGAATGGGTGAAAATAATTAAATTATTGTAGAAGCAAAGGGGAGGAGTTGAAAAGAAAGAATGGAAAATGAGCTAGAGAGTGCAATGGAGGAAAGAAGAGGGAACGGTGTGAGAATGGTAGGTTAGCAAGGACCTCAATAGAGAAGAAGTTGTCAGCTGTGTTCTGGTTCAGCTTTATCTAACAGTAGTGAAGAGCTGTCAAGCAGTTGCAAGCAGGGGAAAGACCAAAACTTTGCATTTTAGAAAGCTTGTTCTCACAGTGAGGAGAATGGATTGAAGAGTGACAAAACTAGAGGCAAGCAATTCATGTAAGAGAGATGCCTGTGATCTAAACTAAGTCAGTGATGCTTGTAGAGAGAAGCAGCCCTATCTGATAGCTGTTTAGAAGGTAGAATGGACAGAGATGTCTTAGATTGGATGTGGTAGAAAAGGGAAAAGGAGTAGTCAAGGATATAAGCAATATACTAATTATACCAAATTATCGCAATGCTACATTTAATGTATTTATATGTACCAACTACAAGCCTGAATATGGTGAAATGATACCATGAGGAATCACATGCCATAAACAAGTTTATCCGTCCATATACTCTTCATAATCTTAAACATCATAATGATATTTTGACATGAAATCAGTTTTTCTCATTTTACCTAGAGTATGATTCTTTTGTAACTATTTTAGTTTTACTAGTACTTTCCAAGTTAAAAGAAAATTACACATAATTTACATAAAATTACATAAAATAAAAATGTCCAAATGTAAGAATAGGTGTGGCATACTTTGAATCATAAATACTTGCCACCTAATGAATTGTGGAGAAAATACCTAGTAAGTTATGATCTTTTTTCCAATTTTAAAATAAATGGCAATGTTGAACAAAAAAGTCCTTTAGGAAGAAATGTTAAATATTCACAAACTTGTGCGTGTATAATTATTCATGTAAGTATATATAGAAACATTTGCATTAACCTTTTAACTTAGTTCTGTTTGTTTATTTACTCATTCAGTAAACTATGATTTTATGAAATATATTCAAACATTTATGCAAATTGTATAATATAGAAGCCAAAGGGATGGCTTACAGGATTCCCTCATTCCAGGTTTATTATTTTTAAACTTGTTGCAGAGAGGGAGAGAGAGAAAGAGCAGGCAATATAGTTTGCACCAAATAATTCACCTGCATTCTGAAAAACAGACACAGGGAAAAGGTGAGAATACCTAGGCAATACTGAAAGTAGAGATTTACCGAGAATATCTGATCCCAGAATTTACAGTTTGGACAGCAGTACATCCCTGGTTCCTTTAGAAGTGTGGGGGCAGAATCCTCTGATCTGGCAGTTTCTTTGCTTTCATAGTTAACATCCTCAGTGGTTAAGGAGAAAAGTAGAATGAGGTGGGGTTAGAGCATAAGTCAAGATGTGGAGTGTGGAATTCTGTTAGTTCCCCCACTCTTGATTTGGATGTCGATTGCCCACTTTTCTGATAAAGAAAATATCTTCAGTGTGCTGAAGTTGGAGCAAAATTAGCACCCCTTTAACCACTTATATCACTCTATTTCTCCCAGGGGTCAGGCCAAATACTAAGAAAAAAAAGCGTAGCATGTATTTTCCAGTTGTTAACACTTCCTTAGGATTCTCAAACACAATTACGTTTAAAATCTTAATTGCTGAGAAATCTATAAAACGTAGAGCCAAATATCTTTAGAGTGCTGTGGAAACAAAGTTGACTGAAGACTACTAATTATACAAAAAATGATAAGTAAAATTTGTGTTATGGAGAAATTATCATTCCAAGATTTATTAAGAAGACTTTTACATTACTTAAAGAAAGTTTTCTGTTGGTGGGATATCATATGTCCTGGTTTTCCCAGGACAATCCATGATATGTCTGTTCTCTTGGCCTTATAACAGTGCTCTTTCATTCTAAAAGTGTCTAAATTTGGATAATAAAATACATGGTTACCTTGCTAACAGAGCTTTAGCACCATAAGTGTGTGGGTAACATTGGTGTATAGTGCTCTAAGAAGAATCTTATATTTCAGAAATGGTGATAAAGAGACATGGGTTCAACATTCAATAGTAATACCATAAGTTTTGATATTTCATTGCCTCTAAGAAACGACATTAATCAAGACAAAAAGGCCACAAAATAATGAGAACTTATATCAAAATTTGTAAACAAGGCACTGAGTATACGCGCTTTGTGCACCTGGTGAAAATAACACTACACTGTTGAACCTTCATTGGTTATTTTCACGATTCCATTATTTTAAAAAAATTTGTAGGACAGTTCTATAAGTAGGTTGCAAAAGTATCTCTGATTCAGATGTCTATGAATGGTGTTTGTTGGGGATTTCTAGTATTTCTCATGAAGGGTGAGGATAATTTTTGCCCATCAGTGAGTTACACTATGTTTTCTCATTCAGCACAAGATTTTAAACTTCCGAGTATCATTATGCACTAGTAATCCATTGGGAAGTGCTACCTACATTATCTTTTGCTCATCCAAATGAGCTCAGTCGGTGAAATGATGCAAATTTAGAAACAAGTTTTGTGAAATTGGTAAAGAATTGATTGGAAAAAAAATAATAATAATTTTAAGTGCCCAGCCAAAGATCTGGTAAAATCAGTGGCTTGCAACGTGTTCAATGTGTTTATTTGCACTTTCAAAGTTCAGATTTCCTCATACATTTTCATACTGATGGAGATAAAATGCTAAAGTCTTAAATCCCTCTCTGCCATGCTGAGTTGCTAAGGGCTGTTGAGTTTTTGTTATTTCTCCTCTCGAGTTAGCTCTGATTACGCCTGCTGAGTGAAAAATTTGTATTTGCCGACAGAAATAGGAACCACCCCACGTGCACTTGCACTCAGCAAATGCCCCAATACATCACAAAGATTTGCTCAACCCACCTTCAGAGGCCAAATCGAGCATGTTATTTTCTGTTTAGATCTGATTCTGGAGCCTATCAGTCAGGAGTGTTTTCCAATCTCTGATTAAAGCAAGGCCTACAAAGCTGGAAGTGTTCACACACAGTCTCATTAGAGTGCTGGATAGAGTGACCCAGGCCTTCTAGCACAAAGCCCTGAGTGAACTTCAAATATGAGAGTGCATCAATCAAATCCAAGTAAGGCTTTTATGTCATTTTTCTACTTTGCCTTTAAAGTCCTATAGGAATGCCCTTTCCAGCTGTACAGCCGAAAAGCATTCAATAGAAACAAAAAAGCAAAGACCCCCAACCCCCGCCCCCTCCAAATGGGTATGATTTTACCTCCGCCACCAAGCATTACAGAGTCTTCTATGCGTTTTAAATTATTTAGCATGTTCAACAATGCCACGGAGAATATATTCGCATCCCTCAGTGGCTCTGTATTAGTTATTAGCGCCCATTCGAAAGGGAAATGAATAAGGTCAAAGGCAATGAGATTGCATATTGTATGTTTTAAATAGAGGTAGCAGAGAGATGGAGTAAAAAATAAAGCAATGCTCATGGAGGCTTTTCATGCCCTGCCCCCAACCCTAACCTCCAAATTCACTTCTTGCTTTTCTCGTGTTGGCTTATACTGTTAGGAAAACAAAAAAGCAAAAGAATAAAACCATAAAGGAGCATCAAGAGTCTTGGCAGGAAAGATGATAAGGCATAAGTCAGAGAAAGAGGAGTCAGGCATCTAGGTAATGGTTGTTCTATACACTGCTCAGGGCACTAGAGTCATTTTCAAAAATACATCTTTAAAAGATAAGCATAAAGCCAAACAATATAAATTTGCCCACTAATATCATTAGAGGAAAATGCATGGGTGCAGTTAGCAGTGATTATTAAATTTAGGTACTTTTGCTTCGAACATCGGGCCAAAAAATGTCATGATGCAAGTAACATCAGTATGAATTAAATAAAATGAGCTTTTGAAGCCTGAAAAACAAAATAATTTAAAAGGAGAAAATAAATCTTCCCTACAATGTAGATAAAGTTTCCTGACTTTTACACCTCTCTTTAAACAAGTGAATCATTCAACTACTCAAGAGATCCTATACAGATCCAATTAGGAAGAGCAATACGCTGAAAATATAGTGTACATCGCAATATTGGGCAGATACAGCGCTTATTGAAGGGAATTCCCTGTATGTGTACATTTGTTTCCATTTCCAAACTTTACTAAATGTGAGGCAAATACGACCCACAAATAGCACTTCACCCACTCAAATATATTACAGCATGTAAAAGAGTGTTTGAATTTAGAGCAATATATATTTTTTTAAATTTAGCATGTGTTTCTTTACAGGGCTTCAGATGTTTGGAAGAATTATGCAGATTTTATAAATGAGTACTAGAGCATTATGCTACTTGATAGTGCCCCATCTGTGCTTCCCCTGTAGTGTTTGACGGGGCATCTGTGTAAATTGCTTTTTTTTTTTTTTAGTTAATTAGTTTATTGCATAAAACTTAATGCACTACCTGATAAAAACTTTTGTTCATTTCAGCACTTTTTCCCTCTAGAGCTGATGTTTATCTTTAGCTCTATTCGGGCCTAACTTCTTCCTTTGCAGATTTCTAAACTGAAATAATGAAACAGTGCTTTTTCCCTCTTATCTTATAGAGCATATTACACTCTGCTTAGGTGACAATAAATGTGAAGAGTGATAGTAATAATTTAAGTAGAACACCCAATGTTTCATATATTTTAATGTAACTTCCCAACCAAAATATCTTCTAATATATTTTTAAGGGATATCTTAATAAAAGGTTGGGTTTAAACAACACAAAACAAAACCTCCTGGGGAATAAATACACGTAGTCATAAGGTGTGTACAACCAATCTTTCTTTTCTCTCTAGGGCATGCTTGTCTCCATTTAAGTTATGCCAACATAGAACCAAAAATCTTGATGAAATGAAATAAACAACAAAAGCAAAAATTATGAAATCAGGTTGTCGTTTGCCTGTATCTTGTTTAGGAAAAATAATACACGTCGTAGACGAGAAACCAAAGTTTTCACATTCATCTCAATATTTGTCTTCTGGAGAAGCAACGCAAACTAAAGGAGAAAGACATCCAAGACAGAGAGGAGAGATCCTGCACACCTTTTGTACATTGGTTCACGCAATAGGTTCTGAATCCAACCTCGATGAGCTGTGCAACCTTGGGGAATTTTTTACAACTCTATATCCCAGTTTCTTTATGTTCAAAATGATCTCACAGCAGTATTTACCACACAGAACTGTTGTGAGTATTAAATAAGTTTATACTTACCAATGCACAAAACAGTGTCTGACATGTAACGATTGCTCAAAAAATATTAGCTCTTATCACGTTAATTTTGGTGAGAACAGCTATTTTGCTAGAAACCTAAACTCACATTAGTTCATCCAATATATCTGAAAAAATGTAACTGCTACTTTTTCAAAAATTAAAATACATATTTTATGTAAAATATTTAACTCAAGAAGACTTGGATAGCGTGTAAGATGCATTTCCTTTTAGAACAACCAAGAGGATGATCCTGTAGGAATAAATTTTATTTTATGAATCTTTTAAATTGAAGATGTAGCACATAGCCTGCCAGTTTTGAATTATATAACTTTAGAGCTATTTATTTCTTCTTTTGACATTATGGTCATCATATAGGTAAGCCCCATAAGTTTTAAATAGCACACTGGATAAAGATTTTTTTGCATTTATAATGCATATAAATTATCTGTCCAATGATGTTAACCATTTATTTAGTGGTCACCGAAATTATAACCGATCTATAACAAGATATACTAATATTTGTGCCCCATTATGCTCTCTGTGAAAAAGAATTTTTTTAAAAAAAGAGAATATAAATTTGAATTTGATCATGAATTTACCTTATCTAAAAATTTGGTAAGGCTGTCAATGAGGTTCACTCTTGTTCATCTAAAAAAGTCCATGCAAATGAACCAACTAGCAAGAGGAATTTGGAATAACGTTTCAACATGTGAAAATCAAAGTCAAAATGTCAACTACTCTGACTTGGAGCAAACTGAATTATGAACTAAACTCTCACACTATATAAATATATAAGAACTTAGTAAGCTTCAAGAGTGTTCTTAGACTCACATATAATATCTGTTCCATCCAATAGACTAAAAAGTTTAAAAGTTACCCTGTAGGATAAAAATACTTATATGTATTTTGCCTCAAGGTTTAAAATACAAAGGGTTCTAACAGTTGCTTAATACCCAAGGGGAAAAGAAAGAAATATCAATTTGACACCAGTCATGAAATCTATTGAAGAAAGAATATTTTGTGGTTACTGTTTGCCTTTCCTATGTGGAAAATGATATCGAATAAAATCTTAGTTAAGAGGAACAATGCTTTAGGGGTGATTTTTCACATTAATTACTAATTACTCCAAAATTTTTTCTCTCCATTCCCTCTTCTTAGTATATTCACCTTCACAAAGACCTGAATATGAAAATAACACACACACACACACACACAGAAAGCATTCTAAAAAGTTAAATAAAATGTTCCTAAAATTCTC
Organism: Equus caballus; assembly: GCF_041296265.1. NCBI lineage: Eukaryota > Metazoa > Chordata > Mammalia > Perissodactyla > Equidae > Equus > Equus caballus. The sequence goes on along the minus strand of NC_091697.1, from coordinate 91,207,603 downwards.
ATGCCTAGTTTGGGAGATTTAAATCATAAGAATTATTTTATAGAAATCAAACCTCTATGTGACTTCCCAGCCATTCATGATTCTCAATGGTATGTAAGACTGAGAATTATTCAGTTTTCCCTTGATATAATAAAAATAGTTATTAATCAGATACCTTTGCTTGATATTCCAGCTGACTGGAAGACCTAGTTAAAGATGTTTAGATTCCACTCTTACAATATAAGTATTCTGCATAGAAATACTATTTGGGGAAGGTTGGACCAACTTAATTTTTCTCAGCCTTATTCTATCTACTTGGCAAGATGTTCAAGCTTCTTGGTAAATGTATTAAAGTTAACATCGTTTCATCTGAGAGCAAAATAAGTCATAATCATAGCTATGAGATCATTCCCATGTACTAGCCAACCTGATTAACTTTCCTTTCTTTAATAAAATCCTACGATCATTTAATTTTAGTTTTCTTAACTTTCTTTAAGATGGCATACCTTTTCTAAAACAATACTCCTTAATTTTATATTTACGAAAATGTATAATTCTGTGTCTACCTCCAGTATTATCATTATGACTACTTTTATCCAGGGGAAAAACAAAAAAAAAACACCAGTTTTTCAAAAACAGAACCTCTTAGAGAGTAATTGGAACTGGTCAAATGAGAACAGAAATACACACACTGACAGTAGTACTGACAAAGCAAAAAGTAGCCAGCCAAACTTAAAGAATTTCCTAAATTTGCTTATCATTATTTTTTAGACCAACTTTCCACCCACCTACCCTTACCATTATATCAGGTTGAAGTGTCTAAAAGAAGATAGACCCCAAAGAGCAGTTTAAAATGCTTTAATTTTTTTTTAATGTGATACTGTTCTTTTTAAGGGTTCTTTCATATGTGATCAGTCAGAGATACTGACTTTTGTGAGTTAACACAAAAGTAAAATAGCACTTTTAAGTGCTGTCTCTCTTTGGAGATTTAATGTGCTTTATAATATCTCTGAGATCAGTCAGGGAGAGACGAGAAAAAAGAAATTTGATTTTGAGTCTGGACCAAAGCTTGGTGACTTGAGAGGCACCTAAACATAATGAAAAGGAAGAAGTTTCAAAGAGAAAGTTGGCAGCTATGACCAGAATCCACAGGGCTGGCAGGACTGACATCAACCAGAGGCAGATTTAGAGGGGTACCCTATGATCTCTCTTGATACCACTGACACTTCAAGACCCAATTTCATTGGGGAACAGTCCAGTAAAAGAACATCTCCAAAGGACACAGCATGGTTGCGGTATTGAGAAAGACATGAAAATGCCAGCACCAAGGGCCTAAAGCTGTCCTTTTCTCCTCCAAAGATCACATATATCTGGGGAAAGCAAAAGTCAACATCTGAAACCTGCTTTTTCAAACTTGACTTGAATGATATAAAGTTGGCGGTATAATAGCTAGATGCTTACCTTTCTGACCTAGGTTCAGTCTAATGTAAGAACAAGTTATTAGCTGATTCCTGGCAGTCTTCACTTACCTCCTGGTGAATAACTTTCTACCCTAGCTTTTTTTTTTTTTTTTTTAAATTTAAGGAACTGTAAGCTAAATTTGTGTCAAATACTGAAAATCAGCACAGAACGCCCCCGTCACTTTGTTGTCTCCAATGTTTTCAAAGATCTATACATTTCAGCTAACATTTCTGAAGGTTGAAACCGATGCTCAAGTAGCTGTGTATAGAATGTAAATTCTAAATTTGGGATAAACAGTATCTAAACAAATAATAACAATAATGACCAGTGAATTAAAAAAATCATACAGATATTTTAAGCTAGAATGTGTGTGTTGACAAAAAGGGTGAGTGCTTGAGTTCCACAGACCTCCAGTTCACTTATACAGTATAAGAAAATAAAAATCTAGAGCGATTATGTTAACCACGTGTGAGATTTAAAAATTATGGGTCAAAAGGACACATCATGATGATGTCTATTCTAAAGTGGCATCTCTCCCCAGTTATGTAGGCTAAATTACAATTGAATTAAGGCCACAGAAAGTTTCATGAATTTACCTGTATGAGAATTATGTTCAAAATGAATAAAAGAATTGAATTGTATGTCAAAATAACTAAGGTAAAATTATCACTTCTAGTCTCGATGCTCTGGCAATTGAAGAAAAGAGCTAATAAATACCATTTCAGTTTTGCTTAAGCTTAACTTCATTATAAAATACAGAATTCTGTATCTACCTCCAGTATTGCGATTTTCTCCAGTATGTCATTTTGGATAAATCTTCATGACGTCAAAATATCTTATTAATTTGGTGTAAAGAATTAATTAAGTTTAGTGAAAAATTAGTCTAATGTCTTCTTTCATGGAGCATTAATTGAAACTTCACGTTTTAGGAGACTATGTTAGCATTTTGTAGCTATTTTCAAAGTTCTTTAACGGAAGCACAATTTTAAGAAACTGTAAACTCCTGTACAGTAAAATCAACACTACACCTTTGCTATTAGGTAAGGTATCTATTTTGTGGACCAGTTCTAGAGGAATTCGTTAGCAACCTATATTTTTTGAGGTAATGGACGCTTTTTTTTCTTTTAATTATTAAATGGAGATGAGAATGTGTGATGTTAGTCACAGTCATAAGCTAGATTTATGGAGTTTCCTTTCCTATTGTCAAAGTTCAAACAAGATTATCTCACGACATTCCAACTACTGGCAAAGAATAGAGAATCAGACCAAAAAGTACAAAAAATTCATCTTTTAGAAAGATATTTACTAGTATGTAGTCTTTGGTTATTTACAAATGAGTGTTAAATCTAAAATGATATTGTTAGTGAACTGAAATTTTGAAAATGGTCTTTTGCATATTACAAGCATTTAAATCAAAGTAAGTTTTTCACCTGTGTCTCAAACCTTCTTATCTCTTTTGACATTTCTCTTTTCCCTCCAAATATAAACAAGTATTTTATTCTCACTTAGGATACTTAGACTAAATGTAATCCTTAGCTCTATTTTGAAAAAAATCTTATGTTGCTGGTCTTTACAGATCTACCACACCCAGGAGCCACATACCCTAGAGATGAGTCTATAATTTTGTGCATACATTATTATTGGCCAACTATGGAAAATAAAAGACATTCTTGTTAATTTAGGGTGTCTTTCCTATCCCCTACTCTAGTCTTCAAATAGCTACGTATAATTTTAATATTCTGTGAGTTTCCTCTGAATAATATCTACGTTTTCTTTGTAAAAAAATCTATGAAGTCATCCACATATACTAATAGATATAAACTAACAAGAGGAAACATAGGGAGAAATTCTATAGCAAACATAGGGAGTAACATATGTCATTGTCTTTTCTACTCATATGAGAGCATAGATATTTTCATAAATGCACCTATCTGAATTTTCCTGTCATTTATTTCACTCCACAAAGATATTCAAATCCTACTACATACCAGATTCTGAGGATCCAGAAATGAATAAAAGAGATGAAGTTCTTATTCCCATGTAGTACATAATCTAGTAGGAGAAGACAGAATATTTTAAGTAGTAATAAATGCTATAGATAAAATGGAGGCAGGTCACAAAAATAACAAGAGCCTGGGATGTACCCACGTGTACCCACTTATTTTATGATTCAACTGATACTGATAGTACAATCTTTCCCAGTTGGATTTCTTATCTTGACAGCCCGGTAACTCAATAAGTTTTGTTTTGCCTAAAATATAAAGTAGAAGGAAGTAATAAGAGAATTTCAGCCAGGAAATCTAATTGTAATATCAGTTTTATAAGACTTCAAATGGCCCAAAATATTCCCTATTAATAAAGCATCAAAAATCAAATTCAACTAACATGTAGTGGGTAGAATTATGCTAAGTGATTTAATTTACATACACATACCCCCTTATTTAAGATTTGCCTAGTTGTTTTGATATTTATTATTACATAAGTAATTGTAGTTTATAACCTACGAAATACGTGATCCAACAGGTTGACATTCCAGCTCTCGAGTCTGTTCAATTGCTATATTGTGGAATGCATCATTACAAAGCAATACAATTATCAGAATGGAATTTCTCCATGTCCTGTCTTTAGTTTGGTAATATCTAAACTTAAAAAGAAATATATAACTCTTCTGGCTTTAAAAATGCCCAGTCTGGAATTTGTTTTGAGTTCTAATTACTTAAACATTGTTAGCTTTACCTCATGTTTCTATCGTTAAAATGATCTATTGTTTCAAATTAAGCATGCTTCTCAAAATAATGCCCTCCTTGACTTCACAAAATGTATTTTTTTTAACTGATATCTAGAGGGTGAAAAAAAATTCTGGGAATTTAGTTATTTCAAAATTTTCCAATAGTATCCATGAATCATAATAAACAGGGGTTCACTATCACCAATTTCGTTTAAGTTCACACTCCTTAAGTAGTCTACATAGCTGAGTAAAAAGTATGATTGCCATGATTTGTGATTACTGTCTTTAAAATACACCACTATATTTTCATGAGCTAAGTTAGTAAGCTCTAACTTCTCCTGAAGCTCTTAAAACAATTCCGTATGGACTACTGGAAAAAGAAGTAAAACTGGTAGGAACAGCTGCTCCATAAAGAAATATGAGGCCCAATTTTCTAGGTAAATATTTAAGTTAAAGTGGAAACATTTTCTAAAATCTTTATCTTCTGTCCAGTAACTCTGCATCCGTGAGCTCCATATTCCATAAGTGACAGTCGCTATAAAACTTGAAATTTTTATAACAAATATATTTAGTAGAAGATCCCATGAATGCATGGATGGCATTCCATACATGCCATCTCATTAGTTTCCTCTATAATCTTTAAAACACATTTTTTGAAGAGCCTAATTTAGCTGTAAATCTTCAGCTCCTTCAGAGGACATTTGAGAAGGTATGGAAGGGGATTTATTGCAATTTGTTACTCTGAAATACCCCTTTTGTGCCATACAGGAAAGAAATAGATATAATTTCTCAAATGATAGTTCTAAAAGTATGAGCTATTGGCCCAATTTAATTCTAATTTCATTGATAGCTTAAACACCAGCTTTTATTATGAGAAAACATGTTTATAGTTATGTTCCAATTGCTGTCTTTCTGTGTTTCTCACTGTCCCAGAGAAGAAAAAGCATATCCCACAACCTTATCTTAAAAAGGATATGAACTAAGGCTCCCATATCAGAAATCATGCATATCTCAACCACGTAGAGGGCAAGAGTTGTTAAACTATTTATTTTTGTTTTCCAAAAATATTTACATTGAATAAAACGAGCCATAGATAGTGACAGATTTTGTGTCACCCTTCAGAGATGTATCATCTACTGCTTGAGGCCAAGAAATGAGTAGTTTCCATAATTAGTAAGTGAAATTGAATAATTGGACTATGGTTTATGAGGAGATTTTTTTTCCCTAAGAAGGAAAACCGTGAAATCTGTAAGTCCCAATCAAGTGGACTTACGTGATTTCTTCTTTTTTTTTTTGGAAGAAGATCAGCCATGAGCTAAAATCTGCCAATCCTCCTCTTTTTGCTGAGGAAGACTGGCTCTGAGCTAACATCCATGCCCATCTTCCTCTACTTTATGTGTGGGACGCCTACCACAGCATGGCTTGATGAGCGGTGCCAAGTCCAAACCCGGGATCCAAACCAGTGGACCCCAGGTCGCCAAAGCGGAACGTGTGCACTTAACCGCTGTGCCACCGGGCCGGACCCTGACTTATTCTTTTTAAGCACACAATTATCTTGTGGTCATTTAACACAACTACAAATAAATATCCAAGAGTATATTTTTTTCATTCTCCGGCATCAGAAAATTCAAACAAAAGTTGTCTATTCACTTAAAGTTTTCTTTGAATAAAAATATGCTCTGTGTTTAATTTTAACATAAATTTAGAGCGAGATTGAGAATAATAAAAAGTCTTCCCCTGACAAATGGAACATTTGAAAGTCAACCTATGAATCACAACATTGTGAAAAGAGCAAACTAATTTGACTCATATTTGCCTCTGAGGCAAAGATTTATTTTGAATGAGTACCATTTACAAATATTGCATTTATGATATTGTATCTTTACCCATTTTATTCTCACATTATGTTTTATAGTAGGACGTGTTTTGTCAGGCAAAACCATAAAGTACTTATAACTTGATGAACTGAAAAAGTATTTCAACTGTTTCTTTTCAATCATTCGTTCATCAGTTCAACAGATATGAATTGAATGTCTATTCTGTCCTGGATGCTAGGAATATAAACATTAAGAAGATAAAATTCTTGCTATAGAAGAACTTGTAGTCAAATTTCATGAAGGAAATGGGCCGTTACTGTTACCTAATTTAAGGCTGAAGGATTTGTTTTAATCCAAATTTTTTCTTGAAATTTCAACTAATCTTGGGTCCTTTATTAACTTAATGAATTGGCATTAGTTTCTTTTATCTACTGAATGACACTCTGAAGAAATACTCAAATAGCCACTGTGTTTGCTACTTTTCCAACTTTCTCACCCAAGGCTGGTTAAGGAACATGTTGAGTAAATGAAATTTGCTTCACCAGATTCTCTCTAGTTGACTCATCAACTTTTAAGATATTGTTCAATCATTCATTTCATCAATGAGCTTTAAGAAACGTGAATTCAAAAGGACTTGTGGAGCCCTTCAGAAATCAGGAACTAGAAAAAAATTATAATGTGGATGTCCTATAACGCCAACATTAGTGCATTATTATTGGTGTTAAATTTGCAGAGAACTTTCAGGGTTCTGAGTACCTTGAGGCACTTACAATGCATTCAAGACTTTTTAGATAGGAATCACTCAATGAATTGTACTGTCATATATATAATATAGTACTTGACCTCGGAAAGTATATTTTCTTGGAGTCATGTATGTGACTGTATGTGTGTGTGTGTTTATGTGTATGTGTACATACGTGTACATAGGGAATGGAAGAGTTAAACTACTGGGGCCTCCAACTTTTAACATTTTCCAATAGTTTTACCTAGTCCCTACAATAAAGTCCAGCCCTTTCTCTACACACTATTAGCAAGCGTTGGCAGGAATAATATGTCTGATAGTATTGTGAGGTCATTCCCAGAAATACCATTTCAGAGAAGCAATAGCCTTGGGCATACTGTTTGATCATGGTAGATCTCAAGATTACAAGAGTAAAAGTGGGGCAAGGCAATGTTGGGTGTTAAGTATGATACCATTTCTAGAAATATCCTAGTGGTTGTATGTCATAAGTATAAAATTTCTAAAGTTAGGTTAGTTTGCTCTTTTTAAAAAAGTTTAATTTTTTTAAAAATGCATATTTTCATATCACATTATCACAAAATATAATATTATTTCCTATATATTAATAATGCATTAATATATTGGAGAAAATATCATCTAGATTTGCTTTGCATCTGCATTGCTAAATAATTTGTATTTTTGAGTAGAGTTTTATTTTAACAAACAAACATACTAACATAAGCAAATAAAAGGATACTTTTAACAATCCCTATATTTTCCATGGCTGCAATCAATGCTTCCATAACCATTATTTGCTACTTAAGTTAATATTATATTGATTCATATTTGTGTTTTGCTACAATAGCATAATTCAAATATTTATTCTTACAGGATGAACATTTAAGTTTTAAGCAGTTGATGATGGTAGTCATTGTCTAGCCTCTAAATGGGAACAACAATAAAGCTTACCAAAAATGAGAAATAACTAAACATTTCCTTTGATGTCACCAGCCTCTGCATTTTAAAAAAGTATTTTTTTTTTTTTCATTTCTGTGGCATCACTTCCCTCTTCAGATGCTTAGTATCTTCACGGTCTCATTACGTACCTTCTTGTACCTGTTCACATAATTTTCAGGAAAACCAATGTATGGCTAATTAAGCTAACTCTGCCAGATTTTTACATTATTTTATCATATTATTACATTGTCATGTTTATATTTCTAAGGATGATATGTCCTTAGAGACTAACCTGTGAGGAATTTGTGGGTAGTTATGGATATGGGGAAGGATGGCTTTCTAAAGTGACTCAGCAAGCATTTGTTTAGCATGTAATGTGTGCAAAGTAACGAAAAATGGCTAGAACATTGGTGTATTTGTTCCACACCACTCACAGAAAGAGTCCTTTGGCAACGTGGTCTCCATTATATATTCCGAATTACCCTGGTTGTCCTATTCACAGAAACTGAGTTGACTTAAATATGATTATAAATTTTAGTAATTTGATAATACTACACAGCACAACTTTAATTTTGAAAATGGCATTGCAACTTTTTACCCCTTCATGTCCACTTACAAGACTTACCTGTTAGAATAGGATTGCTCAGTTTGAATGCATTGTGAAGATGTTTTAACCATATTACTAAATCTTTTGCTTACATAACATTACTAAGAGCAGGTTTACCTGTAACTGTTTTCCCTTTTTGCTCTTAACTTAGTGAGCTAACTTTTCAAGAGGGTATTAAAAATGGACACCCTGTACCTATAGCCACATATTTGGAGTCTGGAGAGGAAAAATGATGAAAGTGAATAACCGGGACATGGGTTCACTCATTCCTTTCTTTCCCTGCAGAACGAGGATGGTTTTATAAGAAAGTAAACATTCATATTTCAAAAGAAGCTATCTGCCTGCTAAATCATAGTCTAGCTATCATTAGAGACGATCCCCCTAAGAAAGCTAGGAATTAAGGAAACCAGTTTCTTCTTGACTAAGGGATACCTGGATCCTCAGAAAGTTATAACTCAAAACTCTTCTGAGTTGGTTTCTTCTCTTTGAAACCATCTCCCCCTACTCTGTAGTCTTCAAGAGCACTCTGTACTCTGTATTCTTCCGTACTTCTGTATGCTGAGATAAGTCACAAAGAGGTCTGCTTTTTCCCCTGTTCTCATTCCTTCCTACAGAAAGACAATGTGCTCTATTCTCCTCTGCTTCAACTGAATTAACTGTCCCACACGTCACATATCTCATTGTGGGGTAACAAATTGTCATAGCCGTAGATCACGTCAACTTACTAGCTGACTAGATATGTAAACATGCCCATTCTATAACATTCTCTTCTAAAAATTTTGATAGCATCACTTATTACAAGTACTCTAAGTAATTCTATCCTAAAAGTTCATTGTACAGTCAGAATCCAATGTCCTGCTCCTTAAGGGAGTAACAAGAGAAAAGGAATGTCGGGGAGAACTACGGTTCAAATGAGTTTGGGAAAATCAAGGGACAAAGAGGGTTGGTGCAGACTGCTCACATTTAATGTAGCGATCAGAAAACCTATACCACCCTAGCGTTATCATCTCAATCAGCATGGATGGTGCAGGAAAGGGAGAGTAAAGATGGCCCAGCGGGGTGTCTAGTCATATGGTCCTGACACAACCCCTGATCCAGTAAGTCACAGGGACAGCTGGAAGTTTTCTGTGGCCCTAGAGAGAGGCAAAACATTACAGTGTCTTGCACATCAAAGAGGTCATTAAAGCAGCTGGGAGAGAAAGAGAGGCCATGTAGGTTCAGAAGGGAAAGATACAGGAGGGATGTGCTTGGTCCAAAAGACAAACTCCTTAGGTAAATAGATGCCCCTGCAGATACCAGGGTAGGTGATGGCAACAATGGTGAGCAAAATACCCCACCGACAGCCCAGAGTCTTGCCCCTGCATTTAACCCCCAGAAACTAGATTTATATCCACAGGAATAGGTAGAAGCCACCCTGAATGGCTGCCATTATCTTCCAAATGAAGACTTGATGTAAAACCTAAGTTCAGTCATAGAAAATTAAAATGTTATGCTTCTTACACAATTGTGATTGTGTAATGATCATTTCTGTTAATTGCATAGACAAGGATTGTATTACGTAAAGGGCGATGTCCCAAAAGATATTCAAGTAACATACTCACAACTTGGTATAGAAAGGCTGCTTTTATTTATTGTATTGGGTTTTTGCTTTGAGAATCCCACATAAATTTGGGGAATAACAGTTTAATCAGACTCTGTAGCTTCAAGGATGGTTTGTTCATAAAAATTGGGTTATAAAAGAATCCATGTTATTTTTATGAATTGTGATTTTATAATCATAATTTTACATCAATATCATTGATACCAAAATGATGGGATAGGATGTATGACTCGGTTGCACAAAAACAGCCAAATCTGTCTTGGGATAAAACCAAGTTTTCAAGGTAAAGTCCCTTCTATGATTTCCTTCACGACTGCAAATACTATTTCCCAAGTAAGAGCTAAACTTACGTCTGCAGTAATTTCAAAGAACTCTTTAGACTTCGGGAAGAAGTGTCTGCTTTTTATTAAGAAAATATAATTTATTACCACATTCAAAATACTAAGGATTAGTTACTTGCCTCCCATGAAAAAGTGTGTGTGGTGTGTGTGTGTGCATGCCTGGTGGCCACACCTCAGCTGGTGTTAGGGCTATTTCTAGTTCATTTAAATAAATCATACATAGGATTGTTCTTATATGTAGGTGAGAGGAATGGAAATTTGCACAACATGAATTGAAGATCAAAATACGAGAGTCCATTAAACCAAAATGAAAAGAACGTACTTCACCAAACTTAATTGTCTCTACTGGAAATTTCTTTAACAGAAAACAAATTCTTTAATAGCATAATATGAATAAGGCTTAAAATGCAAAGGCATTTTATGAAACAAATTGACAAGTACAATGTGATTTATAAATGAGTGATATTCCACTTTTACCGAAAGCAAGCTTTAATTTTAATAAAAGCAGTTGCAGGGAGAAAGTGAAGGCAACGGAGGCCCAAAGGTAACATATCTGGTGAGGGAGGCGGGATGCCACAGAAAGAGAACACTGTCTTGCCTTAAAGTCATAATTAGTCCCATTACACAGCCATGATGGGACTAGAGTGATTCTCAAATAGTTCTTGACACCTCGGATTTACTACCGTGTTTCATTTCTTCAACACATTTATTGAGCTCCTACTATCTCTCAGGCACTCAACATATGGCAGTGAACAAAATCGCCAAAACTCTCTGCCCTCAAAGAACTTCCAATCTGGGCAATAAGTATGTAAATAAGCACACTATATATTATGTCAGAGCTAAAGGAGCTTCAGAGATAAATGAAGCAAGGAAATAAAACTAAGAGAGATCTTGGATATTGATGGGTTGTAATTTTAAATTAGGGACTGATGGAAAGTGTAGAAAGGTAAATGAAGACTTAAACGAGATGAGGGAGCAAGCCATGCAACTATGCCGGGGAAGAGAATGTTGAAATATCTGCAAAGCCTGGTGCTGAACCAATTTGTTGAATTTCACTCCACCTATGTCTATTGGCACCCCTTCATATTATGTGCAGTTCAGTTGAATGCTGAGATTTATAATTCTGTTCATATAAATTTATATGCATGTATAATACATATATGCATGTGTCTGCATCTATGTATATCCTTGCATACAAATACATATTTATATTTATTTTATAAATTTTACTTATCATGAACAATTTTTTCATGATAAACATTTCAATCTAGTAGACAGGAATGGGCCATAGTGAATTAGACTAGAAAGAAATCTTTCTTTATTTTATCATTCAAAATAAGAGTTATAAAGCTTATCAGAATATTTTTAACTGTGAAGGTAATTTAGAGACAAAATGAGAATACTATTGTTATATCTTATTGTCTTTTTTAAAAAAACAAACTCCCCAATTTAACAAAGACAATAAATTTTATAATTAGCAGATATTGTACCTCTTTTTTTAACTTTATTTTCATCTTCACATGGAAATGACAATCCTGCAACATCTTCCTAGTTAAAAAAAGCATGACATATATTTACGAAATTCGAAGGACACTGTCAACCTCAGTGGAGTCCGACTGGCCCAGATTTGTAATCCTGTTTATCTTCATAAAGAGAGTCTGACTGCTACACCTCACCTTTCATTCTATATAGGGGCTGCATGTAATAAAGAGGGATTTTTACAGAAAACTATACAGCTTAAAAAAAAACCTTTCTGTAACAAATCAATGTATTCCAATACATCCACTCAGTAGCTGGGGTTTAACTACGGTTTGGGAGATTTCACGAAAGAGAGAGAAGGAAATGAAGGCAAGAAGAGTGAGAAGGAAAGTAAAAAAAATGATACTGCCTAGCTAGAAGCTGCAGAGGGAAATTAATATTCAAAAGGTTAAGGTGTCTGTGAAATGTATGTAATGAGTAACACTCATAGTTTGTTACTATAGGTTCATTGCCTCTAATGTTGAGGACGGCACATGGATAATTTACGATTCCCATTGTCCCCTCTGCAGGGATTAATTCTGAATTATTTATGTACCTATATACGCAGAGAACTGAAACATTTTAGTTAAAGTCAGCCACTCACTCATAGTCTTGAAATTATGCAGCCCTTGTTGCTAAAAATGATGTTAGCCTCTTGTGATTTAAGTCATAACATTTTATTTTCAGTCCCACTGAGAGAGAAGGCATACAGGAGGGGGAAAAAAGATATATTTTTCTAGAATAAATCTCAGAATGCATTTTTTAAAGATGTAAATAGATAATGGTAATTTTGTTGAGTCAAATTATTGTTGTAGAGAGCGTGTAAATAAACCTTTATTTTATTCATGATTTGTGATTTTGTATCGGAACATTCTACGACTTGTTTTCATATTGTTATCTTTAAATACAAAGCCTCTGCATTTCAATAAAGGGAATTCCACCTACGTATTAATTAATCAAAGAATGAAATTTCATTTTTGGAAAGTTGTTCTAATCCATTCAGATTTCACACCAAACCATTTCATTTAATCAACTGAATTCAGAAAAAGTACCATTTCCACTTAAACTTCAGCGATTACTCACCGCTGTTAAAGGCTCCTTTGATTACATCAGAAATAATGAAAAAAAATGCAGGTATTACACACTCCTCTGAAAAAGCAACAGATTATATTCCGGACTGACAACGTGTCTGAGAGGTGCTAACCTTGTCAGCATGAGACTATCTTACACTTTTTAATAAATTAGATTTCGAAACACTGTGTACATTTAACATGCATTTTTTGCATGTTTTAGTGTAAACTATAGGTTCCTCTATATTTAATCATATTTTTTTGATTAAAAAGATGAAAATGTCTCATACACAATTCTTTTAAGAAAAGAAAACTGAGTTAAAAAGAAGGTCTCCAAACAACTGACTCTGGGCCTTCGGAATTCAGATTACCCAGTCTCTTCTGATTTTAGGAATTATGTTTGTCTAATAATTAGGGTGCATCTCAGGTAGATACAATGCTGGATAGGGTATTGAGTATGAAAATGGAGAAGGAAATAGAAGTATTCCAAAGCATAAAAAATATCTACATATATATGCCATGTGTAAGACATCAATTTCTCTTTTAGCCCCCACCTCATACAATTCAACAATTGCTAATAAATTAGGAGGAGCGGCATATTGATGTACTGCTTGACTATAACACAAAGAAGTGTAGTTAGCAAAAAGCTGCAGTGGGTAATGAACAGTATTTTAACTCGGCAGTTTAACCTCCGTGTCTGTCAGCTGTGACCTTTTACCAACCCCAATGAGAGTCTGATTTCTCACTTTTGCTACTCACTGCTGGATGAGTGAATGTAGAATTTGACAGCGAGAGGTTTTACATGAAAAGGAAAGGTACTTAAAAAGCATGTTTTGTGATGATAGGCTACATTTATTCACTGTTCATTACGCTGGGTGCAGCAGCAGCGTTGGTGGATTGATTGGGTGTGAGCAGCTTGTCTGCTATGCAAGTGAAGAGGCGTTATTGACCTGCATGGGAGCCGAAGTGACCTCTAGATGACCCCCCTTTCACCTGAAATTGACCTTGAAAACAACCTAGGATTCACTCCTATTTAATAGGGGGGAAATTCTTCTAACAGCGTGTGAATTATTACAACTGATATATTGAGCATTTCCTTTTCTCCTTCCTCCCTTTTTTTTTTTTTTTAACTTTTACAGAGGTAAATGCATGTAGGGGGTTAGGCGAGTGTTGGCTTTTAAATTCCCAGACCCTGCAGCTGCTCTGCTTGGTGGTTGTGTAGATTTATGGAGGGGGCCAACCAGACTTTGGGCTGCTTGATGTAAAATTTTACCATTCATCATTATTGATTAGAGTCCACACTCTGTGACAGAGCCCAAACCTTACTATGACAATTGCTATTTCAGTTGTGATGGGCCATAATGGGCCATAGGGATGATTTAAAGGAGCACAATAGCTATCTGTAATTACACATGAATAATCCATGAATTCTACACCACAACGCTTATGATCAGACCCTAACAACCAAGGCTGGAGACATTTATTCTTCTTCTCCCTCTGGCACCTGTGCCAAAAGTTGCCAATTTATGAAAATTTAAGCACAACAAGCTTACCCTCTCCCATGTTCAAAGTTAAGTTTTTATTCTTAGTTAAAAATGAATTACACACTTGGAGAGTGATAGAATATTGCCTCTTTACAGATGGTGTGATCAATAATTGAACTTGCTTCTTATTAGAAAAGGATGTCCGTTATTATTTCATCAATTAGCATCAAGTAAATATATTAGAAATTTGGTATAATCGCTGCTAGAACCAGATAAGAGAAAGAAGAACATTTATTGTTATTGTTTTCATTTTTTAAACAAGTGTTTTGCTTGAAGTCTTTAGTCTCGTATTTGGCCAAAAGTTAAGGGAAAAAACCTCCAGACCATAAATTAGGTACAATGGAAATGTGATAGGTCTTACACAAGCTTTAATAACTGTTGAAACTAATACATGAACCTAGGGATTCATATGTTGTACCTCAACAGTAAATTATTCTTTAATTTTATGTGAAATGGGGAGATGGAGAAAATGTTTGCCCACTGAGCTTATGCATATGTGCCGCCCCTGAGGTCTGGAGAGCTGGCACAGGCACACCTAATAAAAAAAATCACATTTATTTGTGTCTCCTCAAGATATTCCCATGTCCAGGATATATCCTGGAGTGGAGACCACCATATGGGTACGGCTATTTTAAGGATATATTCAGCAGCGGTCAATTTTTTCCTTGATATTTCCAGAAGACTCGAACACATAGATCCAAGAATGGGAAGTCTATGCAGACTTTTTGTAAGCTTGCTTCTTCTAGCTCTTAGAATTTGTGTAACCAACTGCTAGATTTACTCCATTTTGAGATTTTGATTTCCTGACAATTTAGGAAACAACTTTTGGCAGTGTTTTTGGTCTATTTCCCACAGAAAAGTGTCCCTTCTGCCTAGTTTGTGACAACATTTCAATAGTTCAACCTATTTGGGGCATAGTAGTGTTGTTTAACTCAGATGTATTTTTCATACTGTTCAAATATTTACATGTAGGGCTACAGGCTTATTAGCAATCTGGTGAAGTATTCGTAAATCTGGATCAAAATTCTGACAGGATATTTATTGATTGACTTGACCTATTTTCTATCTAAAGCCCTACTCCATAATTCTTGTTTCATTTGATGTTAATCCTACCCATAAAAGGCAGTAACCGCGACATTTGTACACAATAACACTCTAGCATCCACACAGGAGGATTCTGCTAATCTGATTTTCTCCCACCTCCCTCAGTGTGCAAAATGCTTACACCTGTGAACTGTTTCAAAACTCCATGAGGCCCTAACTTAACCAATGCATGTTATCTATTACATTTAACTTTCCTCCTCTCTCACTACTGCAGTGAGCCACTGCAAGGGTCCTCAGCAGGTTAGAGGACCTGCAAATTGCAAATATTCTAATTTAGGATTATGTCATGCCTTTTTAATCCTTGGGAACATTTTTTCCCTTCAAATCTTTCTAATTTAAAGTATGTTTTTGATACTCTGCAAAGAGTATGGGCTTCACTGCAAGATTGAAATGTAGCAAGTTTTAAAAAGTAACTAATTTAAAATTAAAGATGACAGTTTTTTTTCCAAGTCACGTAAATGATTTTTCAAATATTATTTCCTTGTAACTATTCCCATTTTCCTGTACGGCAAATAAACTCAAAGCAAGGATGTGTTTTCTTGAACAGCAAATTCTTTCCAGAATTCAACAAAAACAAAGACTTGTAATTGCTATGACATTAGAAACCCATGTACTTATCTAGTCAGCCTCCATCTCATCTTTGTTCCTACCTCTCTATAAAGGATAAGGCAGTTTTGCCCAAAGGAAGAAATAAAAGAGAATCCTTGTTAAAAGGTACATTAACAAAAAAAGAACAGCTTTATTGGGGACATGTGCAGAAAGGGATGTTTGAGTAGTAAATGATAATTTACTTTTGAGGTATATTAAAAAGGTTTAATCTTACTGATCATGAGTTAAATTGGATGTTTTAATCAGTTAGCGACTGCCAAAAATAATTATGCCAGAGCGCTTAGTCTGCAGAACGTGTACACAAAGCATATAAATCCTTTGCTTCCCCGGGGATTTCTCAGAATAACACACAACTAAAAGACAAAAGCGATATCAAACTCATATAAATTAACATTGCAAATGATCTGAAAAATATAATAAATAATGTGATCCCATCACTTTGAATATGAAGGGTGTCCAACACAAATATATGCATTAATCTTCTGTATCCTTACTCAACTTTTTCAGTAAACTTTTCTTCCATTTACTTTCTCCGGTTCAATTCAAGGTCATTCCTTTCATTGAGAGAGCTGGGCTGGGTGACAGAGCATAGAAATCTGTGCTCCTTTTAAAAATGAATGTGAAAAATAGGATTATTTTCCTAATGCGTTTTTATTGAGGAAGTAAAATAAAGGAGTTGGACCCAAGAACCTTGACAGCCCTTTGAAGTTGTAAAAATTCTATGATTTTAAGATTAATATTTACCACAATTTTGATACTATCCAAACAAAAGAGAATAAGTAATAGATTATAAAGATGAACTAAAAAGCTATGGGTAAAATAATTTCAACTCTTGCATAATGGGTTTTGAACTGAATTATTTCTGAAATACTGTTAGCTACAACGGCTGGAGTAGACCATATGCTTTATTCCACTTGCGTAAAAAATGTAAATAATATGTATAATTTTGTGTGTTAAGCTTGCCATACCCCTAAATCCTAATTTAGATTTTTGACATATCTTATGTAAACTAAGTACATCTTGATAGCTTGATTCAATTACGATTATATAATTTGAAAATAATGATATTTCCACCGTTTATTCCATTAATAAGTGAAAACTTTTTGAGTGCAAACCATATGTCCTAACTTAAATAATAAAATCTTTGGAACCATAGAATACTTCCGGTTATGGATTTAAATTTTTTTTCAGTATAAAAAATGGTTGGAGTTCAGGTAGCCACACAAAAAAAAAAATTAAAAGATTTCTAAAATGTTTATCTCTTTTTAAATAGAATTCACTCTGGAATATTTATTCAGGTTTGTTGTAATAGCTTATCATTTTCTGGAGGTTGATGATTATTGAAAGCTAAAAGAAGAGTGGGCTGAGGTTAAGTGAATCATCAGTTACACATCTGATGCTTTTCCCGTCATGTAACTTAATTGGTTTACACTGATTTTGTACTGGAGTAGTTAGGGACAACATGGGGACTTTTCTGCAGATCTGAACAGCTGCTTGATTTGTTAATGACAAGGTTATCAGTAGCCAATTGCTCACAGCTGAAAAACTGCATGCTCCTGGTTAGACCATTGGAGAGGGAATTTTTTAAATGTGGCTTTTGTGTTTGACACCGTCGCCTTTTGAGTGATTTGGGTACATCCACTTTTCCCTTTATTAACCCAGTTTCATTACATGCAAATAAGAACTACTACATACAAATTTTTACTCTGTAATAAACATAAGGCTGCAATAGAATTACTCCTCTTTAGAACATAGGAAAAAAATATATCCCCTTTATCATGGACTTGTTGGTTATCGCTACTGTTTTGGGGAGGGGTCAAAGATCTCTTTGAGAAGCTTCTAAAAGGTAGGTGTACCACAAGTAGGTGTATACACACTCAGCATTTTTGCAAACGATATGAGGATGTTCATATATGTTGGGTTAAGAGCACTTTCAATAGAATTATTTTGAAATAGACTTCCTTCAGTGCCAATTAGAACACTAAGTTAGAGAGAAAAGATTTTCTAACAAATCATATAAGAAAGAAGCAATTAGGTACCATGTTATAAAGTAAAGATCAATTACATATTTTGCTTCAGATAATGGGCCATACCACATGGACAACGAAAATATATATTTGCAAAAGGAATGTACACATCCATTTGCATTGCCTCTTCTAGGGCCAGGATCATTGAAAGACTACTTTGGACTTATTTGAAAAAGGTATTACTTCATTGAATGTGCAGTTTTCATTTTTTTTCTAGATTTTCAGCATAATTTCAATGGTCAGCTAAATAATAGATACGTAGGTATGTAGTTGTAATAACAATTCTGAAAATGAGATTTAGAAATGAATTCAATGCTCTTCAGTGTGTTATCCATTATTCTCTCCTTTTCCAGTGGTTTCCTTAAATATTATCTGATCCAGAAGAGATGCTTCAAATGACTGGACAGTAACAGACCTTATTTTTAAACCTCATTGCTTTACTTTCCATGATAGTTGATAATGCTTCCATTCATAGAATGGTCACAAAATAACCAATTGCTGAAATATCAATGGTGATATCTCATTGAAGTTCTAAAAAAGGGATGATTAAATTTCGTAGATACATTTGAACTTAAAATTTCAGATTGGATTTTTATTTGGTATATTATTATTAATGAACACATTATTACTATCATTCCATTTCCAGGGTATATTATCTTGTTTTATAAAAATAAGGAGTCTATTTCATTTCTTTAAATTTATCATGAAATTAAAAAAACAAAAACAAAACAACTTGTGGTCAAGTATTTGAATCATTCCCTTGCATATACCTTTAATTCCTTTGCCCCTCTGATTCTTGTTAAGCTCAAATCTCCTCCTCTCTGCTCCCACATCTGTACAGCTGAATCTGGCTAGAGAACAACCCCCCCCCCCAGCATGCTGATTGCTCTCACTTCATATTCCCTTTCATAGCCTGCAGTGGGCCCTTAATGATGTCAGGTAATCATTAAAAACATCTCCAGTACATTCACACTTCTTTACTCCTAGACAAGTATTTCACGTCTTCTCATTCCTCAAACCTCAGCACCCTCTCCCCTGTCCTCATTGTCAGCTGATGACGTTTTTCTCCTTCACTGAAAAAATTGAAGCAATCAGAGGAGAACCTCCAAAGAATCCAGGCTCCACATTTACCCGTCATGTATTCACGTACTCTGCCTTCCTCCTAGCTGACTAGTGCCTCCTTCTCTGTCTCCTTTATGGGTTCTTCTTCTTCTTCCCGGCCTCTTAACTTGAATGTTCCCTAGAACTCTTTGATCTTCTCTTTTCCATCTATATCCCATTCCTGGTGACCTCATATAGTCCCATGGCTTTAAATAGCATCTGTATTCTTAAACTCTCATATGCATATTTCCAGTTTAAATATTTGTCCTGAATTGCTGACTGACATAGCCATGTAAATGTCTAATAGACAAATCCAATATTTGTCCAAATTTGATCTTCTCCCCCTAAATCTGTAAATCTGTTCTACCTACAGCCCTTTATACTCCAGTTGATGACAATTTTATACTTCAGTTATTAAGGCCAAAAGCTAAATTTAATCCATCTGTAAATCTCATCAGCTCCACTTTCAAATATCTAGGATATAACCACCTTTCACCATCACTACTACCATCCTGGTCAGAACCACCATCTTCTCTCATCGCCATTGCAATACTCTTCTATCAGGTCTTCCTGCTTCCACTCTTCTCCTCCTCAGTCCATTCTTACTACAGCAAACAGAGTGATTCCATAAAATGTAGTTGTTATCATGTCGTATCACTGTCAAAACTCAACAATGACTCCACATTTCACTTAGAGTAGAAGCCGAGATCCTTAGAATGGCCTGGAAATCCCAACATGAAATGGGACCTACTTTCTCTCTTAGCACATTTTCCTTTACTCTCCCTCTTTCTTGCTCATTCCACTCCAGCCGCACTGAACTACTTGCTTTTCTCCAATGGGGACATTGCTCTAGTTATTTTCTTTATCTGGACCATGCTTCCTGCAGATATTCATTTAGCTAATACTTTTCTTCCAAGTCTTTGCTCAAATCCCATCAACGTGGCCTAAGAAACACATTTAATACTGCAAACTGAACTTCACCTTCCAACACTCCCAGTCCTCCTCAACTTGCTCTAATTTTTCTTTATTTCCATGGCATTTATCAGCTTTTAATTCATTATATAATGTACATATTTATTATATTTCTTTTTCATTTCTATCTTCTTTTATCACTAGACCATAACTTTCAGAAGGCACTGGTCATTTTCTGTTTTCTTGACCAATGTATCACCACTTCTTAAAACCGTGCTTGACATATACTCATGAAAATTTGTGGAAAAACTTTGGTTAAAAAAATTAGCAGGAATTTAAAATATATATATTTGACATATTTTTTAAAAAGTTTCCATTAAATGTCTCAAAAACAGTATTCTTTGATTTGCAAACCTTAATTTTAAACCGAACCATTTCAGTTAAATAATCCAGTCATTCAATTTCTTCAAATATTTACTAAATACTGTCTCTGTGATGGTAGAGTCTAGTTTCAAGAAATTCATAGAGAGCAGAGCGGTGGACAAACATCTACCATAGTATAATATACTATAATAAGGGCTGTGATATAGTTAGATATTATGGGAGAATGGAAAACCTAACCTGAGGACTTCACCAGTTGGGAAGGTCAGTTAGGTGCCTGCCCTCTGCCTGGCAGAACCTGGAGATTTATTCTTTGGAGAAATTCAACCAGAGAGCCTATAGATTCAGGGACATTAGGAACAGCAAAGGGTGAGGCTGACTTACTATACTAAAAAGAGATATTAAAGGAGGTCGGCCCCGTGGCCAAGTGGTTAAAGTTCTGTGTGCCCCACTTTGGTGGCCTGAGTTCATGGGTTCGGATCCAGGGTGCAGACCTACACTACTCATCAAGCCATGCTGTGGTAGCAACTTACATAAAAAATGGAGGGATACTGGCAAAGATGTTAGCTCAGGGCTAACCTTCCTCAGGAAAAAAAAAAGAGAGAGAGAGATTAAAGTTTGTATACTTAATGGTGAGCTCATCCCCATCCCCAACACATCCAGAGAGAGAGAGAGAGATGAATCACTCCCAGAACATATTCAATCAAGTCTATAGGTCTATAGATCCCAGAAAGGAGCCCTAAGGATTCTTTTCTGATGAAACTGAATGACCCTTGAAGAAATACTGGCTGACATTTGAGGGTTTCTCCAACATAACTGACAGGTCTTTCCCCAATAATGACAGTATGAAGTCAATCATTCAATAAGCCCTGGAAATAGACACTGAGTTTCCAGATAGATTTTTTTGTGTGTTTTATTCTTAAATAGATATGGGAAAACAACTAGCTCCAGATATTTGAGAAACACCTCTTTCCTCTTATGGAAAGACAGAAATTAGAGAAAGTAGAGACTTTTTTTAATGAGTTATAGTGATATGTGGAGCCTGGGATAATTTCAAGGGGTGGTGGTTTCCTTGTGTTCACCAAGATAAGGAATAAAGAAGAGGATTCTGGAGTGGAGCAGGGAGGGGGTGTCATTCAATCAGTCAGTATGTAGTATGTGCTTACCACATGTCAGTTACAGTGAAAGTCATGGGGTAGAAATACATAACCAGTGGTTGAATTAATAGGCATAGATGGTGGTTGAATTAATAGGCATAGATAAAAATTAGAAAATACAGGATCTATTATAATTTCTAAAAATCTACTTTATTATATAAGTATAAAAATACTATACATTAATCAGATAAACTCTCAAAAAAATAAAATAACATTAGAGATTTAACTAGAGATTTTAGGGCAGAGAAGCACACAAAATATATCTTTATTCTATTCTCCTAATTCTGCCAAATAAACATTTCTAAGATTTTGGAATATTTTTCTGAATATGTATATATATTTTTAGATGGAAGTGCTAATTTTATAGACTTCGTATAATATATTTAATAAAGTTTAAGAATTTTAAATGCATTTTATTAGGATTATATATTTTGTGACATAATCTTTTTTCATGTTTTCATTCATGAAATGATATACCTCTCTACACAGACTATAAGTGTCCATTCAGGCTTTTGATATTTCAAGCTTATCAATAATAGACTACAGGGGTAGAGAGGTAAATTTCCAAGTTATCCATATAATATACTATTTAAAATAAAGTGAACAAATCAGTTAGTAAAAAATTAGATCATCCCAGGTTGAACTGAGTAGCTTCTGACAGTCTGAAGCTCTCACAGGGAACAATTGGGAAAAAATGAGAAAACACACAAATCATCTGTTTGAAGACACTGGAGAGCTGATGAGGCACCAAGGACTGAAGAGTCTAAAACTCCAGAGAGGGGAGATATTGAGCTAGTGAGCTGATTTTTGCAGCTGTTTTTACCACAGAGAATATGTCCATTGAACAAGAACCTGAGAGTTGGAGCTTTTGTCTAAAAGAGCATTACTCCTGGGAAAAAGAAAAACCAAAGGAGCTTTTGACAAAGATTTGGAAGAGAGGCTCAAGTATATGGCTGGATTTTACCTCAAAGAAATGACCAAATTCTGGAGCTGTGCAGAGTAGGAGCTTAAAAGCCAAAGCATAAAATCTCTGAAAAATAAATTGAGGTTTTCACCAGCCTCAGGAGATAAAAATTAGAGTATGAGATCTGCCAAGAGAAGGTCCTAAAGTCTTTTCCATCCACTCAACTGGAAACCCTAGAGGTCCAGGAGGAACCAGGGATAGGCCAAACCACATCAGGGCTGTAACGCAGCATCAAAACTGCGCGGTCCTTAATTCATTTGGGTGATCAGCTTTCCATCCTTTCATCTACCAAAGAAAAGTGTGAACCCTTTCTGAAGAAAGATCTAATCATCTGAAGCCCTGACAATTTTTATATATAGCATCTGACACGACACTCAATCAAAACTTACTTGGCACACCAAAGATAGAACCACATACCTAAAAACCAAGAGGGAAACAAACAAACAAACAAACTCAGGTACACAGATCATCTAATTATTAGAGTTAACAGACAGATTCTAAAATAATTATGATAAATGTTTTCATGAGAAAAAGGGAAATGAAGATAACAGAGGAAAAAATTTTAATGCCGAACTAAAACCTTTAAACAAAATCAAATGGAAATTATAGAACTGAAAAATAAAATATCTGAAATTAGGGGCATATTAGATGGTATCAATGGCATATTAGACACAGCAGAAGACTGTCGAATAGAATAGAATAGGTTCAGGTCGGTAGAATACATCAAAAGTGGTGAACAAGCAGAGGGCGAAGAAAAGAAAAGACACATTAAAGACTTTCAAAGAGCATACAAAAAAGAGAGACAAGCGAAAAAGTCTAACATAGATGTAACTGAACTACAAGACAGAGGGGAGAGAGAAAATGGGAGATAAAGAATACCCGAAGA
Source organism: Equus caballus (assembly GCF_041296265.1). NCBI lineage: Eukaryota > Metazoa > Chordata > Mammalia > Perissodactyla > Equidae > Equus > Equus caballus. The sequence continues at coordinate 91,184,119 of NC_091697.1, read as the reverse complement.
TATATTGGATGCAAATTTTCCAAAACGTATAAAATACATCAACCCATGGAATCAAGAAGCACTGTGAAATCCCATGCAAAATCATTGCGAAGAAAACTACAACAAGGCACGCAATAGGAAGATGGCTGAAAACAATCAAGACAACTGAAAATTAATCTGCAATGAGAATAAATGAACTATACCACACACAAAACATCTATGAATCTAACGTAGTTTTATATGAGAGAAGGCTGACATAAAATTATATGTACTGAATAATTGCATTTACGTAAACTTCAAAAATAGGTAAACTCCAATCTTTAGTGCTAGAAGTCGGGAGAGTAGATAATGACTAGAAAGAGGTACGAGTGGCATCTGGAGTCTAGTAATGTTCTGTTTCTTAATCTGGTTGCTGGTTACATAGGTGTGTTCGCTTTGCAGAATCAATATATACATTTAGGGTATTTGACTTTTCTGTATGTATTTTATACTTTACCAAAAACTTACATTAAAAAAAATAGACACAGTTGGAAGAAAATAAAGTTCCAGGTCAACAGGATGGATGGAAAATTGAAGTTAACTGAGAATCAATTAGGAAAGTAAGATTTGGCCCACTGGAATTGTCTACCTAAAATATAAGACTCAAAAACATAACAAAATGAAATAATCAATCATTAAATAGTCTTAGGAAGTTTTGTACTAAACAAATAGTATTACCTTTGAAGGAAGTTTGGTTCAAAAAACTTTTTTAAACCTCTTGAAATTCTGATTTCAGGATATTGGCAATTCTTCAACTAAAGATAGTAAAGGACAAATTTTTGAGTCAGTTAAGAATTGTGAGATTTAATGTTCTGTCTGAGAAGCCAAAAGAAAACTAATGAAATAGTTACCTTTTGTTTTTAAAGTAATCAACATATACAGCTTTATCATTTTTTACACAATGCTGTCAACTGTATAATTTTCTAGTTAATTTCCTTCTTTGCAGTCTTTCTTGATTGTTTGACAATTTTAAAATAATGGTATTAGAATTTAAGTGACAACAGAAGACAAATGGGAAATGCACAAATCAGTGGGGGTGTATATGTTTAGGGATAGAATTAAGATAGAAATTTTTATAAAAGGATGTAATGCTAGCTTACTTACAAGGATTATAGATATGCCACATGATAAGGGATGTGACAGAAAAGCTAGTTCGGTAGCAATAATAGTAGGTGACATATTAGCAATAAAACTAAGTGCCAACCAAAGTCTTTCACAGCGACTATGCCAAGACTAAAATAGAAATCAGACACATGTTTCTATCAGATGGAAGCTCATTGGTAAGATGCAGCTGTTGCCTTCAGCACAGAAATTGAAGATAAATAGATTCATACTTAAGAGATTACAACATCTTCTGATAATCTAAATTCAGATTACACTTTAAATGACACGAAGCACCAAATAATGAGCAGTTAGGTGATTTCAAACACCTTGCCAAGTAGTAATTCTCAAAGCACATATCAGAAATCTCTACATGATTATTTCTATTCAATTCAATTAATTCTTACTAAGTACTGTGGAAAAGACTGATAGTTCCCTCTCCATACCCATTTTCCCTTTCTTTTTTGACAGTAGAATCCCAATTTTTGATGGTACCATGCACCTAGCTAAAAAACTACATTTCCCAGCTTCCTTGGCAGGGGTAGACATGCGACTGAGATTGAGTCAGTAAGATTAAAATGAGTATTATATACTTGAAGAGGAGAATGTTATCCTTTATCTCTTCTTCCTTTCTCCTGCTTTCTGGAACGCATGTGTGACAACTGGAGTTCCACCAGCCACCCTGGATCCCATGGGTACAGCCCAGGAGTAAGAGAGGGATGATCTAAAAGGAACTTGGTACCCAAAGTAGCTTTTGGAGCTGCCGGACCAGCCCTGTTCTGCCTACCTCAGGGCATTTTAAACATTAAAGAAAAATTAACTTTTAAGGCCACTATTATTTAGGAGAGATGTAATATGCAACCAAACCTAAATCTTATACAAGCATCTGATAAATACAGGAAATAGTGTATACTTGCTGTTCCAAGAAATAAAAATGAGAAATAAAGCTCACCTTTGCACAGTGGAGGGAAACCGAGAATTGGACGTGAATGGAAGCCTAGGCATCGTTCATGCTGTTCTTCAGTAAGTGAAAAATGACACTCCGGTCAGAAGTGCAATTTAATCATATCTTTCTGATCTAATTTAAAGAAGGTAATTTAGATCTATTATCTGCCGTAATTAAGAAGTCAAATGAAGATTAAAACTAAAATAAGTCAAGATCTCATTGAGTAAGATATCTAGACCACCCTATGAATTCACTAGACATTAGAAGAGCAAGCTCAGCTCATCACTTTCATTCATTAAATGTATTCAGGGCTCTGTGTTATGTGTATACATGATCATTATATTATAATCCAATGATCACATAGGGATAAACCTAATCTGTTGTGGACAACACAAAATACCAAACCAGCCCTTCCTCAGTTCATGTGGTTCTATAAATCTGTGTTTAAGACTCGCTAAAATAAGAAAGGCTTAGAACTATGATTCTTTTATTGAAATTGCCACAAGAACAGTATTGGATCCCCTGCTTTCTGCCCCATTGAGTAGCAACTAGAAAACAGAAATTATGTAACCTACAACTCCAAGACACAAGAAAAAATTTCCCAGAGTTCTGAGACCCATGCTTGCTTGTCTTCTGATCCTGATCCTGAGAAAACAATCCTTCTGAGTTGTTTTGCAATGAAAAGTACACAACAGTGTATGGTAGGAAACACCCGCTGTTCATATAGGTTCAGCACACAGAGCTCAGTATCAGTGGAAATTTATTTTGCAACCAAACACTTAAAAACTTGTTACAGTAAAAGAAATTAAGAAGTAATTGTTCCAACCAACTATGTATATTTATATAAATAGGCAATATATAATAATAAATATGTATAAATAATATATGCAATAAAAAATATTTATATAAATGTTGCCATGCTACCACAGAAAAATCCCTGTTTAGGCCACATTCTGTAGGTGTTCACTCCCCCTAGACACCTTTAAATGTACCCAAAAGCCATATGTATCAAGCACAGGAATAACATTTCAAACGTTTATTATAGGTCTTGAAAATTACTCTAGACGTCTCCATTCTCTAACTCTGATAAAATTTTCTTGGCTTCCTGGTTTTCATGCCCACTATTGATTCAATGCCTCTGGTGTATGCCCACAGATTCTTTCCAATTCCTTCCATAATGAGATGGAGTCTATTTCTCCACGCATTGAATTTGGGCTAGTCTTATGACTTGCTTTAATGAAGAAATTTTGACAGAATGGAAGTAGCGTAAGTACTGGATCCTGGGCCTCAAGACCCCTCACAGAGCCTTTTCCTTCTGGCAATGTTGCCCTGAGACTGCCATGTGAGGAGTCAATGTAAATTCCTGGGGGATAACAGTCCGTGAAGAACTGATGCTCCCCAGCCAACGATCTGAACCATCTGCCATTTTGGATATTCTAGCCCAGAAGATTCTCTGGTAAAATTTAATCATATGACAAACCAAGAGGCAAAATCAGCAAAGGAATTGTCCAAACTCATGATGGATAGTAAATTATTACTGTTTCAAGCCACAAAATTTGGAGTAGGACTGTTGAACAGCAATTTATAAGTGATACAGTACCTAATCTTCCTCCCTCCCAATAGACCCTTGGTTGAGTGACTGGAGTCTGGACCATCCAACTTACTTCTGACATTTTTCAAATATCCACTATTAAAATACAACTTGAGGAGCATTTTTCTCCATCTTCGTGATCTGCAGCCATGGTAAAGCTGTCCGGTCTCTGAACCACTGCTCTCTCTGTCCCCCGCAGGCCCTGGAACTCTGCTCAGTCAGTCCTATTCATTGTCCACCTCCTGAGCTGGGATGCCACTGTCCTGGTCTACTCTGTCTATGCACCAGAATGGAATCATTAGATATCCATCCGATTCACCCAGTAAAGTTCCTCTTTCATTCTTCAAAAAGTCTGTTATTTCTGTACTTGAAAATGACCATAGAAGGATGAATAAACATGAACAAAATTCACACTTTAAACTATAGGGAATTTATTAAACAGATAACTTAAGAATAAATATATAATGTAATACATATTGACTGACATACCACAATGTACAGAATCTTGAAGTATACATGTTCTGGAGTTTGGGAGCTAACTACCAAGCATTTCTCATTTGACTGGTGAAGTCTTTCACCAGAAGTCCTCAAATAGTTTCTCCTCACTCGTTCTGCTTTGAATCCTCTTCTTTTATTGCACAGGTTTGGTTTTATCCTCTAAACTCATTTAAATTTCTAGTTCTCAAACTGATTTCCTGATTACAGAATAGACTTGGCCTACCTGTAATTAGTCAATGTCCGGTCTCAGCTTTATACATATTATCAGCCAAGACATCGTGGTAGAAACTATTTCTGATCCTGAATAGTAGTGAGTCCATCTATGTAATTACAGTAAGTGTTTCTATAATGTGCTAGGATTTCTGCAAAATGTTACCTTTAAAATGGCTTTCATGACACGACTGATGCACTGTGACACTACAGGTTTTATAGTTTCTGCTTTTCTATGGAGATAAGTGTAATAAGTTGATTGTGGCATTGGAGATTTTCTCCTTTACTCATAGGGCCCTTCTTCCTTAATTGTCACTTTTTATGTATAATCAAGTGCCATCTGATTTAGGTTCAAAGCATTCCACTAATTGCCCTAGTAAGATTTTGTCATATAACCATTCATGCCCATTTACAGACTATTTACAGTCTCCCAGCTATCAGCTGCTTCCCTTAATTGTCCACCCTTCCAAATTAAACTATTTAACCACTGTTGAGTTTTTGTGAAATTCCAGTGTCTAGCTAAGTGGAGTTAAAGACATTTTTAATAGCCTTCTCCTCTCCTATTTAGTGAGGCCTTAAATATCTTCTCCTTCCGTGGAATTCATAGAATGTGCTCTACTCTATGTTTACTACAGAATCATGTAGAACAGTTTATATTTTTATATCATTCTTTGGCCAAAATGAAGCTCAGGTAATATACAAAGTCTATTTCAGCAAAATAGTTCTCATTTTGCATGTTCAGTAATGGAAAGACAAAATGAGAGCCTTCTGCAAACCTCCATGCTGCTTATCTGGCCCAATTTAACAATCGATGCTGCCCTGCTTGCTAGGTTAATTCCTATTTCTCATCCAGAGGGGAATAGGGTGCCTACTCTAGGGCAATGGCATGAGAATTCTACGCAAAGTCAGACCTAGTGATTTTCATATTTAATAGAGTTCTGGAACCCAATTTCCACCAGGAGGTAGCAAGGATTCCCATACTAACAAGCAATTCTCTGACACCAGCTGAGAGTCCTAATATTTAACTCATTTCTGACACTGCCTACCTGGAGGTAATGTCAGATTCCACAGGTTGAGGGCTCAGACCCACAAGACTGCTCTCCCCGCAACTTCCCACCCCCACCCACTTCAGATGCCACTCTCAAGCCCAGGTTGTTACTGCACTTCTGACCTACTGTCTATAAATCAGTGGTTCCCACAATCCCCTTCTTGGGTTTGATTAATTTGCTAGAGTGGCTCACAGAACTCAAGAAACCCATTTACTTACTAGATCACTTTATTATAAAAGGATATAACTCAGGAACAGCCGGATGGAGGAGATGCATAGGGCAAGGTATGGGGAAAGGGTGTAGAACCTCCATGCCCTCTTCAGACACACCATTCCTCCAGCACCTCCATCAACTTGGAAGCTCTCTGAACCCTCTCTTTTTGGGTTTTTATGGACATTTCATTACACAGGCATGCTTGATTAAATCATTGGCCATTGGTGATTGATTCAACCTCTAGACCCTCTCTCCTTTCTGGAAATCAGGGGACAGGAGTGAAAGTTGCACCCCTCTATTGGTGGCCGGTTCCCCTAGAAACCAGCTCAAGTGCTTTCAAAAAATTCATCTCATAGGGCCACCCCCTGGTGTAATGATTAAGTTCAGTGGCTCTGTTTCGGCAGCCCAGGTTCATGGGTTCAGATCCCACGCATGTTCCTACACCACTTTTCAGCCATGCTGTGGTGGCGACCCACGTTTAAAATGGAGGAAGATTGGTGCACATATTACCTCAGGGTAATCTTCCTCAGCAAAAAAAATAAGTTACCACATTAGCCTAAACCAAGTGGTGGTGGAAAGGGGCTTATTATAAACAGCAAGCTACCCATTTCACATTTCTGGCTCTGAAGTACTTTAAGGAACTGAGGACAAGAGACCAAATATTACAACAAAAGATGTTCCCATTGCTCTTGTGACTTAAGAAATTCCTAGGGTTTGGGGAGCTGTGAGCCAGGAAATCTGGACAAAGACTGAATATATATAAAAAGCATATATTTGGTTATCTAAATGAACAAATCTATATTTCTTATAAATCATTTTAAAAACATGACAACAGGCCCAAAATGGAGTTGATTATGCTAAGCTCCACGTCACCAAACTGAGACTTAATTATAGTTTTGGCTCTCCCAGAAGTGGAATCTTAAACCAGGCAATCAAGAATTATCTGACCAGTACTAGTGAGGTAATCTGCCTGATAGACCACGGCCATCCCCTCAAGGAAGGTGACCTTGCCACAACCATGTGCACTTCGCTAGTTTAGCTTCCTTGTTCCCAGTCGCTTCCGCCTGTAAAAGTCTTTCCTTTCGTACAGCTCCTCAGAGCTCCTTTCTATCTGCTAGCTTGGATGCTGCCCGGTTCATGACTTGCTGAATAAAGCCAATAAGATCTTTAAAATTTACTCAATTGAGTTTTGTTTTTTAACCATCACAATATCTCAATATTGTAATTTGTAACCCAGATTTAATTATTCATCTCTGGACATTTTTCAAGCCTCAGATTTCATCTTATTCTCAAGTTCTAAAAATGATAACACCCTGGAGTCTTATGTCCTCGGAGAACTAAGTTCTGTCTTGCTCCTTTTCAGTCCTTCGGGGACTCGAGCAGGGCTCTCAAACTCCAATTCCCACAGAGACCAGCGAGAAATATAATGAGACTGGCAAGATGCAAGAGCGTGCTGGGGCTTGCATGTCCCATACAAAAAGGACAGCTGCTTAGCTGTGACAGATTGTTGCCATACAGGAAAACTAAATCTGTTATTTTCTTATCTTCCAATTCTTTCAAGAAAACCCTGAAATCCATATTTTTCTGAGACATTTCCCAAAGCTTTAAATGTTGGCAAATAATGTAATAATAATAACTTTGATCCAACACACACACATGCACGCATACACTCACACACACACACACTCCTGTGGGCAAAATTCATCTCAGGAGGTCCAGTTTGCAAATTTTGGATTAGAGCTTCGTCTCAAAAACTTCAGCTGTCTAATGGAAATATTTATATGAATAAAAATATTAATAATGGCAAATCTTCCTTTGCAGAAATGTATAGGTATTTTCAAGTAGAAAAGAAATAGACTCTTAAAAAGTGATTCAGAACATTCTGTAGTAGCAGCATGGCCGAGAGGTGAGTGCCGGCTCTGGAACCATTCTGCTTGTGTCTAAATCCTGGTTCTGCTGCTTATTAGCCTTGTCACCTTGGGAAAGGTATTTAAACCTTTTATGCCTCAGTGTCTTTGCTTTTAAAGTTGACTTGAGATGATCATAAAAATAGTAGTGCCTACTTCATGGTACTATGAGAGTTAAATTAATTAGTTTTTGTGATTAGTGATAGCATATAGTAAATGCTATATATACGTTGGTTGAATAAATGAATTTCATATAAATGTATTGTCTTTGAAAGATTTTGTACTGAAATGTAGAATGGACAAGCTTATCTTTGGTTAAGCTGCCTGAGAAGTCCCACAGAGACCAGGCAAGAAATGTGAGTCTGTCGACCCAGATCACTGACTGAAAATGTAGTGTGAGGAGAACATCACGTCACATCACGTCTGTAAGGGGGTTTAGACTTGTCCTGCTTTTTCACCTTGCTGAGGTGGTGGCTAGGCTGGTTCAGAGAGAACTGGGCTATCGGCCAGTAATTTCTTGCTAACAACCCAACAAAATTTTCTATAGCATGAAAGTGAATAAAATTATGCTGTTAAGATGACCTTTAGAAGAAACCAGAACTTCGTCTAAATTAAGAAGAGGAGTACATTCATAAAGAAGGTTTTAACTTATCTCAGAAGCAGTCAATCTTTGGATCTATAAAGTACCTAGCAGTGTCAATGAGTTAGGAGTAGAAATTATCTTTTTCCAGATGTCTATAGATATTGTCAATATAGTCACAAGTGAAATATAAGCTATTTCAGAGATGAGAATCCATAAAAGACAGGGAGGCCACCCATCATTAGTAACATCATGATGAAAAATTTTTACATGGAAATCACTAATTCCTGTCAGTTTTCATTTCCCAGATTCATCCAAGATAGAATCAAGATGTGAAGTTGCCTAGGTAGATTGGCAATAAAGGTAATATCTGACTTTTAAGGAATAAGTGTTCTAGGTTATTGAAAAGCATTTATTAAAAATAAATTTTACTATATTCAGTTGTTAGGATTTGGCTAAGATTCAGTGGTTCTGAATTGGGGGTGATTTTGTTCCCCAGGGGGCATTTTGTTTGTCACAACTGGGTGGGAAGAAAATAGGGATGTTGCCACACATTCTGCAATGCACAGGAGAGCCCCCAAACAAAGAATTATTTGACCCAAAAGTGTCAGCAGTGCCAAAGATGAGAATCCCTGAAGTGAGGCAGAGTGGTGTTTGATGATCTAGCTTCACCTACATTAAGAAGCTAAAAGTTGTGTTTTAACAGCATTCCACTACATAATACTAATACATTGGATTACGCAGTGTGGTATAAAGCAAAGAACATGATTCTAGTTTCGGGAAAAACTGGTTTAAATCTTACCTCTTATTAACTATGAGAGTTTGGACCCTTCTGTGCCTTGGTTTTGTCATCTATAAAATGGAGATATTGATAGTACCTACTTCACAGAGTAATAGTGAGACATAATAAATTCTTATATAAAAGGTGCCTAGAACAGAGCCTGGCCCATAGGAAGCACAATATTAATATCAGCTAAAAATAAGTGAATGATGAGTGAATAAAACAGATGTAAAATGTCTATCCTTCTATAGTTAATCCCTCCTCTTTTAACCTCATTGGTGAAAGAGAAAATGCGACATTGATTTTAGTCTTAGCAAGGAGCATAATCATTTTACAATATTGCATCTGTTCTTCCTCAGTTCTTTGCGTGGTATCCCAGTATAGCTCATCTATGTCCATGTATGTTTATCAAGTATCTACTATTTACACAGCACTAAGCAATTCAAAGTGTATAGCATGATGTCTATGTCTTCTCTCTGGTTCAGAAATTCCTAATTGTTGAAAGCTAAAGTCTCTTTTATATGGAATATTTCAAGCTTTTGTTTCTTTCAACTATGGCTGTATTTCAATAAAGGGCCAGCCAACATAATAGCTGTATACAATTTTCTGATGTATCTGCAAACTTGTTTTTTTAACTGGAAAAATCTCGAACTCTATAATGTACAGAAAGATGTATATATTTTCCAAATTGGTTTGCGAATTGGCTGGTTGTATTTTTCTGGAATTTCTACTTTTCTCTGTCTTTTACCTCTCCCAATGCTCTCCTCAACAAAACCTTATCAAATGTCTCAGAATATTTTCCCTTTTCTAAAGACTGAAATAAAATTAACAAGTGGAGTGAAACACAGAGCCACCATGATGCTTTGGTAGAGTGTGTTCTCTTTAATTGAGGGCTTTACATTCATTGGGAATAAAAAATTTGTTTACTCTGCTGGAGAAATTAGGCTCTGAAGAGATTGTTTTACTTCTCTTTGTTTATGATGATTTGTTAGCTCTCGACTGCAGAAATAATTCTGTTGTTTGCATTAATCTATGGTGGCAGTACTAACTTCACCTCATACATAAATATAATTATTGATCATTACCAGCTGTAATTCAGTGTTAGAATTACAGATTTACATAATTGTGCTATTAAGTATAAACTTGAACTTCATATCTGGGGTCACAAATAACTGGAGGCAGTAGAAACAGAAAATTCTGATTATATGTCATTCATATTTTAATATACGCTGTTGCAATTTTGATCAGTGTTAATGTAAATATTTTTATGTACTTTACAGCAATGAGATGCTAATGGGTGGAAATTACAGCCATATTGATCTAACTAATAAAATGTAATACATTAGTAAGAAAGGATATTTATTCTATGCTTCAACTATTACTATACATTATCTGCCTAAGGAACACGAGCTCCATCGCCGGCGAAGAAAGATTTTTGAACCAAACACTATAAGCCCCTTCCCAGTCATAATCATGAATTTTTTTGCTCTGCATCTTTTAAACTGGTGTGGATTAAAAAAGAGCAATTCTGCTTCCATGGAATTCAAGTATTCTCTCTTGATATAATTAGTACATGGAAAATACTCTATGATAATCAATCAACAAAGTTGACTTGTCTAGAAATATTCTTTAGGATGCTACATATGTCCACATTGTTTAAGTCTCAATAAATGTACTAAATATAAACTATGCAGTAAGGCCTAAATTCTAATCTTAGAACTTCAATGAGCTAAATTGCTTCACAAAAACCAGTACTTGCAAGTAGAATTTCAAGCGAAGCAATTTGGGCTATGATATCAAAAACTCAATAGGCTTCTAACTTTTTAACACTAAATTGAGACTTTTTTTGGAGCTATCTTTTTTTGGATTCATAAAATCAAAACTGGAAGGGATTTTAAACATTAATTAAGCTACTTTTGTTTTCTTTTACTAATTCCTGTATTTTATTGAATTGTATGAGATTGCCATTTTTGTGGGTCAAAATTGATCAAATATCAGCAATTTCGTATGGTCCATACCAACTATACATGCATCTATTCATCAGTCTATCTATTTATCTATCTGTCTGTCTGTCCATTTGTCTACCTACCTATTTCAATCTACCTTTGTATTTTTTCTTTTTTTTCCCAAAGATTGTCCCTGAACAAGCATCTGTTGCCAATCTTCCTCTTTCCACCCACCCCCCCCCCCCCACAACAAAGCCCCGGTACATAGTTGTTTACCCTAGTTGTAGTTCATTCTTGTTCTTCTATGCAGGATGCCTCCACAGCGTGGCTTGATGAGCAGTGTGTAGGTCTGCGCCCAGGATCTGAACTGGTGAAGCCCTGGGCCACCAAAGTGGGGCACAGAAACTTAACCACTCAGCCATGGGGCCAGCCCCTGCAAGTATTTTTTTCAAAGTAAAGATAATATATACTCATGGACAAAATTCCAAAATGCAAAGGTAAAAATAAAACACAAAATTAAATTTTGCATTTTTCTCTTATCCTCAGTTCTTCTCCCCTAACTCAATTTTTAAATTATGATTTATGTAATTTTATAAGTGATATTATACAAATGGCTGTTATTTTGTAACTTGCTCTTTTTTTAACCTTTTAAACACTTTCCAAGTTGTGGCAAAATCACATAACATAAAATTTACCATTGTAACCATTTTTAAGTGTGCAGTTCACAAGTGTTAAGTACATTCACGTTGCTGGGGAATCAATCTCCAGAACTCTTTGCACCTTGCAAAACTGAAACTCTGTACTCATTAAACAGTTTCCTACTTCCCCCTCATTCCTGCCTCTGGCAACCACCCTTCTACTTTCTGTCTCTATGAATTGACTACTCTAGGTACCTCATATAAGTGTTATAGTATTTGCCTTTTTGTGCCTGGCTTATTTCACTTAGAATAACGTCCTCAAGGTTTATGCATACTGTATTGTAAGTCAGAATTTCCTTCCTTTTTATGGCTGAATAATATTCCCTTATGTGTATATACCATATTATGTTTATTCATTCATTCATTAATGGACACTTGGTTTGCTTCCACTTTTTGGCCATGTTGAATAATGCTGCTATGAATATGGGCGAACAAATGTCTCTGAGACCCTACTTTCAATTCTTTGAGGTATATACCTAGAAGTGGAACTGCTGAATCAGACGGTAATTCTATTTTTAACTTTTTTAGGAACAGCATGCTATTTTCTATAACAGCCACACCATTTTATATTCACACTAACAGTGTACAAGCGTTCCAATTTCTCCACATCCACACCAAAACTTGCTACTTTCTGTTGTTTGGAGTAGCCATCCTAATGGGTGTGAGATGGTATCTCATTATAGTTTTGGTTTCATTTCCCTGAGGGTTAGTGATGTTGAGCATCATTTCATGTGCTTTTCAGCCATTTGTGTGTCTTTTTGAGTTTAATAGTTTTAGTTTTACATTTAAGTCTTTGATCCATTTTGAGTTAATTTTTGCACATGATGTAAGGGTCCAACTTCATTCTTTTCATGTGAATATCCAGTTTTCCTAACACCATTGAATGGTCTTGTCATCCTTGTCAAATATCATTTGACCAGTTATACAAAGGTTTACTCCTGGCTTGAAATTTTATTCCACTGGTCTATATGTCTGTCTGTCTTTATGCCAGTACCACACTGTTTTGATTACTATAGCTTGGTAATAAGTAGTAAGTTTTGGAATCAGGAAGTGTGAGACCCCCAAATTTGTTCTTTTCAAGATTATTTTGGCCATTCAGAGTCTATTGAGATTGCATTTGAATTTTAGGATGGTTTTTTCCATTTCCGCAAAATTTTCCAGTGGGATTTGGATAGAGATGGCATTAAATCTGTAGATCATTTTGGGTAGCGTTGACATCTTAACAATATTAAATCTTCCAAACCATGAACATGGGACATCTTTCCATCTATTTGCGCCTTTATTTATTTCTTTCAGCAGTATATCTTGCAGTTTTTAGTGTACAAGTCTTTTGCCTCCTTGGTTGACTTTGTTCCTAACTATTTTATTCTTTTTGATGTTATTGAAAATGAAATTATTTTCTTGATTTCCTTTTCAAATTATTCATTGTTAATGTTTAGAAATGCAACTGATTGCTATGTGTTGGTTTGTATCCTGCAACTTAACTGAAATTTTTTATTAGTTCTAAAGTGTTTTGTGGAAACTGTTTTCTAAATATAAGATCTGTGAACAAAGATAATTTTACTTCTTCCTTTCCAATTTGGATGCCTTTTATTCCTTTTCCTTGCCTAGTTACTCTGGCTTAGACTTCCAGTACTATATTAAATAGAAGTGGTAAAAGTGGGTATCCTTGTCTTGTTCCTGATCTTAGCGGAAAAGTTTTAAGTCTTTTACCATTGAATATGATGTTAGTTGTGGGCTTTTCATACATGTTGAGGTAGTTTCCTTCTATTCCTTGTTTTTGAGTGTTTTTATCATGAGAGTATGCTGAATTTTGTCAAATGTTTTTCCTGCATCAATAGAAATAATCATGTGATGGTTTTGCTTTCATTTCTGTTAAAGTGGTGTATTATATTGAATGATTTCTGTACATTGAACCATCTTGCATTCTAGGAATAAATCCTATTTGGTCATCACATGTAATCCTTTTAATATACTGCTGAATATAGATTGATAGGATTTTGTTGAGCATTTTTGCATAAATATTCATCAAGGATATTGATCTGTAGTTTTCTTTCCCTGTAGTGTCTTTGTCTGACTTTTGTATCAGAATAAGTTTGCGAGTCTTCCCTCCTCTTCAATTTTTGGGAAAAGTTTGAAGAGGCTTGGTGTCAGTTCATCTTTAAATGGTGGAATTCACCAGTGAAACCATCTAGTTCTGAGCTTTTTTTTGTTGGGAGGTTTTCAATTACTGATTCAATCTCTTACTAGTTTTTAAGGCTGTTCAAATTTTCTATTTCTTCATAATTCAGTCTTGGTATGCACCTTGCTTTTTGTTAACCTAATGATGTACTTAAGTAAATTCTTCATAAACGTACACACAAATTACCTTGTTCTTTTTGATGTCTACACAGATCACCACAACATGATTACCTATAATTTACTGCTCTGAACCAATTCTTTAAATCCCCTTTCATAGGTCTTTATATTCATTTTTAAGTCCTTTATTGACATATAATTTGAATGCAATAGAATTTATTCTTCTGAAGCATACAGTTCAATGGACTTTGACAATATATACAGTTAGGGAATCACCACCACAATCAAGACACAGGACATTTCCAATACTCCAGACATTCCTCATGCCCCTTTTCAGTTGTTTTCTTCTCCCAGGGAACCACTGATATGTTTTCTGTCCCAGCAGTATGTAGCCTTTTATGTCTAGTTCTTTTCAATTAGCGAAATGCTTTTGAGATTCAGTTATGATGTTGCGTGCATTTCATTCCTTTTCATTGATGAGTGCTACTCCATTGTATGGATGTGTGACATTTTGTTTAACTCGATGGGCATTTAGATTGTTTCTAGTTTTGGCCAATTATAAATCAAAGTCTGATGGACATTCACAAATAGTTTCTTGGGTGGACAAGTGTTTTAATTTTTCTCTGGAAAATACCTAGGAATGGAGTTACAGGATCAAAGTTAAGTGTATGTTTAACTGTATTGATCTTAGAACTTCAACGTTAACTTAATGAACTTCAATGAACTTAATTGTTTTCCAAACTACTGGCATTCTCATCAACAACATATGAGAGATCCTGTTCCTCCACATTCTCACCAGTCCTTGGTATTTCTTAAGAAAAATGTTTTTTTGAACCACCCTGGTGAGCAAGAGTGTTACATCATTGTGGTTTTAATTTGTGTTTCCCTAATGATGAATAATCATAAACATCTTTTCACTTGCTTGTTTCTATTGGTATATCTTTTATTATAAAAGTATCTGTTCAAATTTTTGCCCGTTTTTAAACACAGCTTTCATGTTCTCATTACTGTTGTGTAAAGTTCTGTATATATTAGACATACCAATCCTTGATCAGAAATGCATTTTGGAAATATTCTTCATGTCTGCAATTGCCTGATATTTTCTTAGTAGTAGCTTTCAAGAAGCAGAATTTACTTTATTTTGATAAAGTCCAACTTATCAATTTTTTTCTTTTATGGTTTGTGCTTTTCATGTTCTATATAAGAAATCTTTGCCTAATTCAAGTCATAACAATTTTATCGCATGTTTTCTTATACAAGTTTTTTAGTTCTATCTCATATTTAAGTCTAAGATTCATTTTTAGTTAATTTTATATGATATGATGTAAAGATTAAGATTCTTTTTTTGCAAATGGACATCCAATTTTCATGGTACAATTTTATGAAAGACCTCCTTTCCCCATTCAGTTATCTTGGCGCATTTATTGAAAAATTAATTGGCGTATATATGCTGATCTACGTCTAAACTCTATATCCTTAAATATAGAATGAAGTTTTATAATAAGTCTTAAGGCAAGTGGATGAATCTTCAGTGGTGTTATTTATAGAAAGTAAGTTTCGTATATCTGTAGAATTTTAGAATTAAGTTGTCAGTTTCTGTAAAAATAAAATCTTTTTTATGTTTGTTGAATCTGTAGATCAACTTAGGAATAATTGATATCTTAGCACTATGGAATATTCTGATTCATGAACATGGGTCCCTTCCCATCCCCTCATGTGTCATCCACACTGTGCCATGTAACACTGTAGAATTTGGGTGCATGAATGGGCTTTCTGCTACCCCTGCCCAGTGTCAACAGATCCCTGCTGTATCTAGTGTCAGTGTAGACAGTGCTTTAATCCTCCCCCCGTAAAAGCCTGGAGTTGGGTGTCAGAAGAGTTTTCTGCCCCCAGTAGCAGATAAATTTTGCTTCTACCCCTACTGCAGCAGCAGCTGACTTTGTCTAGGACCAGTGGAGAGTAGAATTTCTCACCCCACCCCAGTGGCAGACAGCTCTTGTTTCATAGGGAAGAATATTGCATGCTAGCTGGTTTTGTAACCGTACCCCAACAGTCATCAGCTACCTTACATATCTTCTGCACCGGCTATCTTGTATTTCCTTCCTTCTCCCTAATCTTTCTAATGAGTTCCTGGCAGGGGCCCATAGAAAAGAGCTGGTAAGTAAATGCAGACTTCTCTTATGTTTAAGGTTCCCAGGTATAATAAACTGTATAATACACACTAGTTGACATTCAGCCTTTAAGAATTTGTGAATTTTTGTTTTTTCCTTTTTACCTGCATTTATGGATGTGGCCTCTTCCTTTCATGCTTGGTAGAAGGTGAAAGAGTTCTTTTGTCAAGTCTTTAGTGAAAGGGGCTTGTTATCCTTTAAAATTTAGTTCATATTGTTTCCTTGGAATCTCCGTCTGATAGGCTCAAGTCTATGTGTCTGTTATTATGCCAGTACCATACTGTTTTGGTTACTAAGCTTTGTAATATTTGAAATCAGGAAGTGTAATGCCTCCTGCTTTGTTCTTCTTGCTCAAGATTGCTTTAGCTGTATGAAGGATCATAAGAGATTACTACGAACAATTCTATACAAGCAAATTGAATAACCTAGAAAAAATGGTTAGGTTCCTAGAAACACACAACCTATTAAGACTGAATCATGAAGAAACAGAATGTCTGAACAGACCAATAATGAGTAACAAGATTTAATCAATAATCAAAGAAAGTCCAGGATCAACTGGCTTCAGTGATTAATTCTACCAGATATTTAAAGAAGAATTAATCCAATCCTTCTCAAACTCTTCCAAAAAAGTGAAGAGAACACTTCCAAATTCACTTTTTGAGGCCAGCATTACCTTGATACCAAAGCCAAAAATGGACATGGCAAGAAAAGAAAATTACAGACCAATATCCCTGATGAACATAGATGCAAAAATCCTCAACAAAATACTAGAAAACTGAGTTCAACAGCACATTAAAAGGACTATACACCGTGATCAAGTGGGATTTATACCTAGAATACAGGGATGGCTCACCCTATGCAATCAGTAAATATGATACACCATGTTAACAGAGGAAAGGATAAAAATTATATGATTATATCAATAAATGCAGAAAAAGTTATGTGGCAAAATTCAACATCCTTTCATGAAAACAAAAAACAAATTATGTATAGAAGGAATATACCTCAACATAATAAATGTCGCATAGGAGAAGCCCACAGAAAAGCTAAAAGCTTTTCCTCTAAGATCAGGAACAAGACAAGGTTGCCCATTCTTCTATTAACTTCTGTTTAACATAGTAGTGGCAGTCCTTGCCAGAGTAACTACGCAAGAAGAAAAATCTAAAATACATCCAAATTAGAAAGGAAAAAGCAAAATTGTCTCTGTTTGCAGATGACATGATCTTACATACAAAAAGCCCTAAAAATTTCACCAAAAAATTGTTAGAACTAATAAATTCAGTAAGTTACAGGGATACAAAATAAACATTAAAAAATAAGTTGCATTTCTATATACTAACAACAAACCATCTGAAAAAGAAATTAGGAAAACAATCTTATTTAAAATATCATCAAAAAGAATAAAATACCTCGGGATAAATTTATCCAAGGAAATGAAAGATCTGTACACTGAAAACTATACAACACTGAAGAAAGAAATAGAAAAAAAACACAAAGAAATGGAGGTATATCCTTCATGGATTGGGAGAATTAATATTGCTAAAATGTTTATAGTACCCAAAGAAATCTGCAGATTCAATGTAATCTGTATCAAAATCTTAGTGGCGTTTTTCACAGAAATAGAAGAAACAATCCCAAAATTCGTATGGAACCACAAAAGACCCCAAATAACTGAAGCAATCTTTCTTATTTCACATAGCTAACAATGCTTCAATGAATGCCTCTATATATGTGTCTTGAGATGATTTTGCTGTATAGTAAATTCTTAGCAATGGGAACATTGGGTTAAGTCATGTGTGAATTTTCAATTTTGGTATACTTTGTCAAATTATAATCCAAAGAGTTCATCAGTTTATACTCCCACCAATAACTTTTGAGATTACTTATTTTTTCTACCCTTACCAACATTAAATATAATCAAAATTTTCATGATTTGCTAATTTTCTACAGAGAGAATTACATGTTGTTTTTATTTTGATTTACACTGATTTTACCATTACAAATCTTAACCTAGTATTCTGTGTTTATCAGTCATATTTACTTCTAACTCTTCAAACTACCGATTTATATCTTTTACTCATTTTCTAAACATCTTTTCTTATCAATGTATAAAAGATTAAAAAATAAAATTAAGCCTTTATTTATAGTTTATTTTCTGTTGTTTGACTTTGTTCATGCAGTCAAATTTATCCATTATTTACATTATGGCTTGAATGTCTCTGACCTGCTTAGGGAGGCTGTCATCTCCAAGATTATGTGAAGATTCACCAATTATTTCATATGGAATTTATACCGTTTCCTTTTAAAACTTCAATGTAAAAAAGTGTGGCAATTATGTAATTTCATATTGTAGTCCTATGGTAAGCTAGCTGTCTCAAAACAATTGACTGGATATTCCATCTTTCTCCAAGTAATTTGAAGGCCATCTTTATCCTATATGTGTTTTCCATATTTATTTATCTATTTTTTTTCCAGGGCCAAAGAGTTTTATTTATTGTGACTTTTAATACTCCTCTGCTACAGCTTTCTCATTATTCTTACTTCTCAGAATTAAGTTCTTATCTATTCCATTATATTTATTTATTCATATGTATAATAATATTTTTCCAATTCTCAAAAATTTTCACTGATGTTTTTATCAGTATAGCAATAAATTTATGCATTAATTTAGAGATGATTGCCATTTTTACAATACTTGTCTTCAAGTATTATAAAATAACACTTGAATAAAGTAGCCTTCCCATGTATTTAAATCACCTTGTTTTCAGAAGAACTTAGATAGGTCTCATTTTGTCATGCACATTTCTTGTTAATCTTATTCCTAAATAATTTCGTATTAGTCTACTCAGGCTGCCATAACAAAATACCAGGGACTGGACAGTTTAAACAACAGAAATTTATTTTCTCGCAGTTCTAGAGGCTGGAAAATCCAAGATCAAGATTCTGGCTGGATTTGGTTTCTGGTGAAAGCTCTCTTCCTGGCTTGCAGATGGCCACCTTCTTGCTGTGTCCTCACATGGCAGAAAGAGAGAGTGAACTTTTTGGTGTCTCTCCTTATAAGCACAGTAATTCTACAGAATGAAGGCCCCATCCTTATCACATCGTTTAAACTGAATTACTTTCTTACTCCAAATACAGTCACATTGGGGGTTAGGACTTCAGCATATGAATTTTGGGGTCACCCAGGTCAGTCTGTAGGATTCCACCCTTGGCTCCCCAAATTAACGTGCTTCTCACATGCAAAATACATTCATTCCATCTTAAAAGCCCAAAAGTTGTTAACTCATTCCAGTATCAACTCTGAAGTCTAAAGTCCAAAGTCTCAACTAAATTTCATCTAAATCAGATATGAGTGAGACCCTGGGGAAGATTCATGTTGAGGCAAAATTCCTCTCCAGCTTTGAACTTTTGAAACCAAAATTGTGTGCTTCCAAAATATAATGGTGAGACAGGAATAGTATATACATTCCATTCCAACAGGGAGAAATATAAAAGAAGAAAGAGTGATAGGTCCCAAGCAGTCCAAACTCAAGCAATACAAATTTCATTAGATCTCAAGACTCTAGAATAATCCTCTTTACCTCAATGTCCCATCTTCCAGAACCAGTGGCGGTCTTACCCCATGGCTCTGCCGGTGAGGGTTGAAAACACAAAGCTCCAAGAATCCTTTCCCCCTCTTCAGAGGGGGCTCTACAGAGTAGATCCATCCCCATGGCTCTGGTTGGAGGCCATCTGGCCTGTTGAAACTGAGGCAGTGGCCCTACCCTTAGAAACCAAGGAGGCAGCCCTGATGATCTCTCAAATCATCTTTGCTGCTGAATACCTCCATAATTCATTACTATAGGATCTAAGAAGATTGACAGCCTTTCTTCATGTTCCTTCATTTCATCTCATTTTTTCTGTCCTTTTTAGTCCCAGTTGGCATGATGATTAGGTCCATGAGTGGCACCTATGATCTCTTTATCAAATGGAAGTTCAGCCACACCCTCGGTGCTCTCTTCAGAATAAGCTTTCTCATTTCTCTTCAATTTGGATAGGCTAAAAATTTTCCAAATCTTTAAGTTTTGGTTCCGTCTTGCTTAACAATTGCTTCTTCAATTCATTTCTCTCTTCTGACATATTACTATACGCAGTCAAGAGAAACCAAGCCACTCCTTCAACGCTTTGCTGAGCTAAGTAGCTAATTTCATTGCTTGCAAATTCCACTTTGCATGGAACACAGGAACACCGTTCAGCCAAGTTCTTTACCACTGTAGAACAAAGATCACTCTTCCGACGGTTGCCAATAACCTGTGCCTCATTTCTGTCTGAGACCCCATCAGAATGACCTTTAATGTCCTGTTTCTACCAACATTGTCTTAAAGGCAATATGAGCTTTTTCTAGCATGCACCTCAAAGCTTCACGCTCTTCTCATTATCCAGTTTCAAAGTTATGTCTCTATTTTCAAGTATTTCCTACAGAAGCACCCCACTTCTTGGTACCAAAATCTGTATTAGTCAGCTCAAACTGCCATGAAAACTAGAGAAACTGAGTAGTTTAATAAATTAAATTTATTTTTTTACAGTTCTGGTGGCTGGAAAGTCCAAGATCAATGTTCCAGCAGGATTTGATTTCTGGTAAAAGCTCTCTTTCTGGCTTGCAGATGGCTGCCTTCTTGCTGTGTGCTCAAATGGCAGAGAGAATGAGTTCTCTCGTCGTTATTCTTTAAGGATACTAATCCTACTGGATTAGGGCCTCGCTCTTATGACCTCACTTAACCATTATTACTTCCTGCCCCAAATACCATAACATTGGGCATTAGAGCTTCAACATGTGAATTTGGGGAGACACAACTCAGTCCATAACATATTCACCTTTTTTGTTACTACTATAAATGGGAGCTTTTTTCATTTTTTTATTAAAAAGTCGTAAACTTTTGTATTGATTTTGTATTGAGCAACCTTAATATCTTATCTTAAACTTTCTAATAGTTTTGTGATAAAAAATCTTGGCCTTTCTAGGTATAAAAACATAATATCTGCAAATAATATTTCTTTTTATTCAACATTTTTAGCTTATATTTTTCTCTTGTCTAATTGCATTGTCTAGTACTCCAAGAATATTGCTAAAATATGGTGATGATAACTACTACCCTTCTTTTTTATAAGAGATGTAAATGAGAACCTGACAAACTGTTCCTTTCTCAAAGGTATACATAAAGCTGTTTTCAGAGAAGGAAAAATACTATGTTATTGGCTCCAACTCATCAATCCCTTTGTTGTTGTTGATGATGATGTTGTTTTTGTTCTTTTTCTAGTTATTGTTGTGATATGATACTTGAGAAGAGACTACTTTACTAGAAACCATGTACACCTAGATTTTGATGATATTTATAGGCAGAGGTTTTTGAACTTGTAGCTTTGAAACCAGTTTTCACAAGAAAATATCCTTTACAGGTTAAGAGAATTATAAACCCTAAAACAGTTCTGCCTCCTCATGAGGACAGTGATACAGAAAATTCTTAGGTTAGCTCCACTCAAAATTCATTTCCTCCAAAATGTTTTCTTTTTCCTAATAATCTTCTCTCAAGTCTTCCAAAAAGTAAGAAGTAAGGGGAGAAAACCTCATTTAGGTACTAATCTCCCATTCAAACTTCTTTTCAGCATCAGTACTTTTTTATCAAGAAAAGTTTTTGAAATACGTCCACAAGTCATACAACAAATAAGTGACACTTAGGTCTTGCTATGTATAGGGCACTTGGACTAGGGAATAGATAAATAAATAAAAATAAAAAGTGGTCCCTGAACTACAAGAATAGTTGTTGGAACAATAAGAATAGCCATGATAATAACAAAAAAACAGAATTTATTACATTTCTAATGGCCTCTTAGGGGACATGGGGAATAATTGAAATAGTTAAGTCTGAATAGACAAGTCTCCATGTTCTGTAAAGACTTGGAAAAACCACTCAACCTTTCTACCACTCAGTTCTTTTCTCTGTGAAACAAGGAGACTTGTGAAACAGCCTGGAATTTCATTCCATTTCATATAAGGTAGTTAATGTTTATCCAATTTCGAATCTTATTATTAGTTTATCTTAGCTCATAAATTTCAAGGCTTTTTGGTTGGCTTTGCTTTGCTTTCAGTAATGGTCAACTGATCACTTAATACACGTAATTGGAAAGAAGAAAACGAAGAAATGGAAGAAGCGTCAAATGAAGGGTAATATATGTGGGAAGTTTTTGTTGTTTGGCTTTCTATTTATTTATTTGAATATATTATTTAGGGCTTCCTTTGTGGAATCACATAAAGACGGGAGAGCTATAGCCCCCCACTCTTCTGACCTCACCTTATATTGACATTGTCATCCTCCTTTACACCAAGCCAAATGGTTGCCAGCACCATCCCTCTTAGCCATCTTCTCTGCCAATGTACTGCACAGCCATAAAGTCTTCTTAATTTTCCAGATTGTGAGGGTCTGTAGTTTTTCCAGGAATCCTTGAAACTGACTACCCATCCACTCTATGTCCCAGCCTTGCCTAATTACAGTTTACCAGAGTGTTTCATATATCCAAGTCTTTGTCCACCAGACTTTCTCTGCTCAGTACATTTTCTCCACACCTTCCTTACTCCAATTTCTCTTCATCTTCTAATCGCCTTGGCTGCCCTAACGTTCTTCTCTCTAGCTCTCAGATAAACATTTACTCACTTTAAAATATTAAATTCAAATGGCAATCCATCTTTAAACCTTTCCTGACCACAGTGTCCTTCATAAAAATAAATATTGGCCACCTTTTCCTCTGTATTTCATCTGTAAGTATTCTATCTCTTTTCTATCACTGTGCCTATAAAAGATTTTATTTACCCACTAGAAAATATGCTACATGAAGGCAGGGATTTTTGCCTGTTTTGTTCATTGTTGTATTCCCTAAAATATGCCTGATAGGTAGCAAGTGTCTAAAAAATATTTGTTCTATATTGCTCTGATTGGTTTACATATTTATATCCTGCTACTAAACTAAAAGTCACTTTAGTACAGAAGCCTTGTCTTATTAATTTTAGAGCCTTCCCTCAGAAGACAGAACATAAATAAATGATTAATTAATGCTTATTGAAGTTTGCTTAATTAAAATAACCTAAAATTATTCTATAATATTTTGGAAACCCTACTTAATTTGTATCGAGATTATAAACCAAAGAGACTTAAGTGAATTTACCAGCCTTACTAGCCTTTGAAGGTATTGTTTTACCTTGTGCTTATGCGAAGCACTAGAATGCTCCAGAAATGGATAGACTATGCTTCCTTCCAATAGAGACCAAGAAACCTTCCGGGAGCCTACTTAATTCACCATCAAGGTGCCATGCTCTACAACTCAGACTCAAGGATACAATGAAATTTTATTGTAGAACACAGAATGCAACGAAACTAAAGAACTCTCTCTATTCTATTCTTTTCTTAGTTAACTAGCTTTCTGGAAATGTGTATTTGGGATGAAACTTCTATTTCTTGAGCCAAGGATATGACATCAAAATAAATTGTTCTTACTAAAATGCAACATCAGACATGCACAAGTCATGCAAAAGGTTTTTTAGTCTTAACCTGATTTACTTGCAGTGTGAATTACTGTGTCCTTTGCATTTAAAGTTTCCTCATTTGTGAAAGGGGATAATGATACAGACCTCTTCACAAGATCACTGTGTCACTTAACTAATTAATACTGTGATTATAAAGTACTTAGAAAATATAATGCACTGTACAAATGCCAAGTGTTGTTATTAGAATCATTTGAGTGCTCAGCTCATCTAGATTTACTACTTTAGCAAGGCAAATAATTCTAAACAGTCAGAAAGCCTCAAATATACACACTAATTAATCTAATTTAAACATTTATTATGTACTGTAAATATGCCTTGTTAAAATATGCATTTTAGTTAAGGCCACCATTAAAATCATCCTTCAAAAACTGAATTGCTTGAGGTCTGCAGAAAATGAATTCTGCTTTGGCCTTTCACAGTGACTGCTTAGATCACATTTATCTTACAAATAATTTCTTTCTTGATTTATTTGTTTATTTGATTGAACGCTGATTGTCAGGGATTCAGCTAATATTAATTTTTTTAGGTGAGAATAAAAGAAAGGAAATTAGTATACTCTCTTTGTCTCTGTAGTGAAAGATTTAAAAAGGAGCAATACATTTTTAACTGCCATGTTATTATTTTTGTCTAATATCAGTTAGGGGACTTCTGGAAAGGAAATACCCAAGAGAGGAAGATCGAAACAGGATGTGTGTTCTGAGGAAAAACTTGATTTTGGCAGTGAGGGCCATATTGTCTCTATAGGTTAAGTCTGCAGGTCCATGAGTTGACAGAATGTTAGAAAGCTGAATGAAATCTACGTGTGGGCCCTTATTACTGCAACGTATAGAAAGGCAAAGCAAATGACTAATTTTCCATGTAGAATAAAGAGATTCTGTGAAGGTTGTTTTTTTCTTAAATTAATCTACTATTTAAAAACAATCAACTGTTCCAAGTAACGACATTTTACCCACTATTGTCAAAAGTTGAACTCTGTAGTTAGCTTTTTCACTTTCTTCTGAAAAATACAAGCTAGCTGGTTGGTTGGATCAATACCTAAACCTTTTTCCCCATAGAACTCAAAGTAGAATTGCTATTGCTGAGCATCAAATACATTCCTCCCTGTGGGATACAACCTTCCCGTCCTTGTAAGGATCCTCCTTCTGTCAGGGACCTAAAGACACATATTAACAGTTGTAAAATAAAATAATAAATATAAAAAGGAATGACTGGAGGCTTTCTTGACTTCCTTCAGACTCACAAGTACCATCAATGAAATTTTTCTTAAGCCTCTAATTACTCTATATTTCCTAGTGCAGATTAAACAACTGCTCACACAATTTTTCCATTGAAAAGTATAAATAGGCCAATAAATGAAGCCTCCCCACCTACTGACTCTTTTCTAGCAAGTACTGTCCTGTCACAAAATAATGTAATTTTACAAATGGCCACGCATTGGAAACAGCCACCCCTCTATAGCCATAAAGTAGACTTGCAACTATGTATCAGAATACACATGAGGAAAGCAAATTTCAGCAAATGAAACTTTGATCGTATTTACTTCTTTGTCTCTTAGCTGTCAAACCCATCAGGTAATTTCTAGTATCTGAACCATCACCATCAAAGAAAAGCAAACTCTGTCACCATTTTGATTTACAAATGAAACGTATTTTTGAGATTAAAAGGCAATGTACTGGAAAATATATTACAAAGAAAAATACATTTTAGGGAAATTAATTGTGGCTCCTAAGTAATAAAATAAACATATTGATGTAATTCTCTTTGGACTATTTCATAATCATAGTGAAAATAAAATATTCTGAAACAAATTTACATTTGTCTTTCTCTTTCCAGTTCCTCCCTACCACATTGATATTCAATATTTAAAAAACTGAGCATTCATCAAGAGAGATTTCTCTTGAAACATTAAAAAACATAGAAACTATGGTCACACATGCATTTATAAACAAATTTTAAAACTTAATTGCAAGAAGAACATTAATTATGAATGAAGTTAAGCCCTGAAGTCACTGGATTTTATTTTTATATTTTACTCACTTTTTAAACAGGAACTTATAGACCAACTTCCCAAGTAGCTTCATCTGGTTCAAAGGGTCCCTTTGATGAGTTTTCAGTTTGATACAAGAATATATTAAACTATTTGTATTTTTCAGCAACCCAAAATCTCCATTGATGACCATGTAGTTTTTATAATAAATAACATCTGAGACAACTAAGGGAGCATTTATCATCAAATTTAATTAGTAATGTGATACATATTCTTTAATAAAAAGTAGAAATTATCCATTCAATAATAAAAGATATAATTATATATTGTTAGTCTCTCCCTCTTGCTCTATTTTATTTCTATTATGAGGGCCTATTATTTGTGATAAGGATTTGAGTGTTGCTGTATAGTGATATCTTGATTTACAAATTACCTAGGAGCTGAGCATTTATATAAAAAATCAGCATAAAGAAAAAAAGTCATAAACATTGTGTCATGTAAAATGTTTCTATTTGCAATTTTAGCTGTTTGACAAAAACACCTTTGAGCAGAGATTGGCTGAAATAAATAGGTGGGACTCGAGGGAGTCATGAGGTCTGATAATTTGCTTCCAGTGCAAAGTGTTCTTTACTTGAATCCTTAAGTCACCTAGGAATGATCTTTATTTTCTCCTATGTGTTTTTTTAATCTTATTCCCCAATTAAATAAGGAAAACCTATTATTTTTCAAGGATTGTGTTGATCGGGCTCTTAATTCAAGATGTTCCTTCTAGAATGACTTAATTGAGACCTATTGTACCAAAGTACACCACTTCCCAACATCACAGCATGATTACAGCTAAGACTTAACCCAAGCATCTTTTTATTACCCCACAATGACATTCAGGACATCCTCAAGCAGAGGGACAGAAATTACTGCTAATTACTCCAACCCCTAAAAATCTCAGAAAAGTGAATAGCAGGTGCTGTTACAGAAGGAAAAGCAACGTGTGAAAGGGGGCTGGAAAGTGAGGAAGGTGAAAGATGAAAGAGGTCTCAACCTTCTGGAAATTCATTTACTGAAATTAAGGCAATAGTATATTCTGTGTAACCTTATCACTCTTCAAAAGAGAATATTGTAAAACTAGAAGAAAAGAGAAATCAGTCTAATGGTTTCCCTTTATCTTTTACAGAGTTAACTACAAACAAAAACTACTGAACAGAACTTTGATTTTTCAAGAGTGCATCTGAAGCCTGTGAACATCATGGAAGGAATGCCAAAACGTCCCTGGGCAAACACCTTGTGGGCTAACAGAATCTAATGCTACTTACAAATGCAACCAACTCAAATTTCAAGGATATGCTTTTCCTCCAAGCGTGGATTTTGTGAAGGGGAGACAGCGCTGCCTTTTGTACTGCTTTAGCTTTGACTCTGTAGCCCTTCCTTTCTCACTGAAAAGTTTTAAGATTTAAAAATAGCTTTTTCAGGGCTGGCCCCGTGGCCAAGTGGTTAAGTTCACGCGCTCCACTGCAGCCGGCCCAATGTTTCGTTGGTTCGAATCCTGGGCACGGACAAGGCACTGCTCACCAAACCATGCTGAGGCAGCATCCCACATACCACAACTAGAAGGACCCACAATGAAGAATATACAACTATGT
Source organism: Equus caballus (assembly GCF_041296265.1). Taxonomy (NCBI): domain Eukaryota; kingdom Metazoa; phylum Chordata; class Mammalia; order Perissodactyla; family Equidae; genus Equus; species Equus caballus. The sequence continues at coordinate 91,156,912 of NC_091697.1, read as the reverse complement.
ACTGGCGGGCTTTGGGGGGAAAAGGGAAAAAAATAAAATCTTAAAAATAGCTTTTTCTTCCTCCTTGCATGTATTCCTATAAAATCCGCCAAATCCCATTTGTAACTCTTTCTTCAAAATCAGTAGAAATGATTATAGTTACCCAGTTACACAAGTCAAGAGCTATAAACTTTATAGGATCAGTCAGTCCCATTGCCATAACAAGTGAAATAAACGGTTTTTAGTTATTTGATCCAGCTTTAGAGATTTGATCCTGGTCTGCTGTCTAGTCTATGCAAAACACCGTGATACTTCACGTGAATGATTCGTACTGTTTAAATCAGGTTCCTCTAGACTAACGCAAGATAGAGGAGTAATAATAACAACAATAGTAATAATAAAAGTCATTCTGCAGTTCCTTACAATACATTAATTCAATGTAAGGCCGTGCTTAATCCTCCAACAGTCCCACATATGATTATGATCCTAATTTTTTTACAACTTTATTGAGATATAATTGGCATATAATATAGTATAAGTTTAGCTGTATAACATAATGATTTGGTATACGTACATATTGCAAAATGATTACCACAGTAAATTTAGTTAACGTATCCATCACCTCCCATAGTTACAAAGTTTTTCTTGTGAGGAGAACACTTAAAATCTATTCTCTTAGCAACTTTCAAATATACAATGCAGTGTTGTTAACTATAGTGACCATGTTGTACATTATATCCCCAGAACTTACTTATATTATAATTGAAAGTTTATATCTTTGACCACCTTTACTCATTTCCCCCACCCTCCACATCTGGCAACCACCAATCTGTTCTCTGTTTCTATGAGTTTGGTTTTTGTAAATTCCATATACAAGTGAGATCATACAGTATTTGTCTATCTCTGTGACATTTCACTTTGCAAAATACCCTCAGGTTTCTTCCATATTCTTACAAATGGCAGGGCTTCCTTCTTTTTATGGGTGAAAAATATTCCATCGTACATATATACCACATTTTCTTTATCAATTCATCCATCATTGGACATTTGGATTGTTTCCATGTCTTGGCTATTGTAAATAACGTTTCAATGAATATGAGGGTGTAGATAGCTCTTTAAGATAGCGATTTAATATTCTTAAGAGATATAAACAGAAGTGGGATTGGTAGAGCATATGAGAGTCCTAATCTTAATTTTTTGAGGAACTTCCATACTGTTCTCCATAGTGTCTATATCAATTTACATTCCTACCAACAGTGCACAAGGGTTCTCTTTTCTCCACATCCACACCAATGCTCACTGTCTCTTGTCTTTTTGATAATTACCATTCTAACGGGTATGAGGTGATATCTCACTGTGGTTTTGATTTGCATTTCCCTGATGATTAGTGATGTTGAGCACATTTTCATGCACCTGTTGGCTATTTGAATATTTTCCTTGGAAAAATATATATTCAAGTCCTCTGCTCATTTTTTAATTGGGTTATTTGTTTTGGTACTGTGGAGTTGTATGGCTTCCTTCTATATTTTGAATATCAATCCCTTATCAGATATGTGTTTTGCATCTAGATTTTAGATAAGTCCAGTTGTGTGAAATATTTGACTTGCTATAAGATTACCAAATACACTCCTTATAAAGTTTAGATGAAGCAGAAGACACAATAGACAAAATTCTTTATATATTCTAGCTTTAGAACTATCCCAAAAACTCATATAAGTGCTGGAGACAATGTGCAAATTTTGGTGATGCAGTACAGAGGTTGTATGTCTAAAGGAGATTACTTTTTCCATTTCAGAAAGTATAGCTATGGAACTTATGTGTGAAACATATTAGAGAGCATCAAGTAAAGTCCTCTTGAACTGAAAAAATAAAGCAAATATATACAAATTTATCAGAACTAATACTGGCAAAATACTCTGAGTAATGTTGGGATGAACATCCACGAATCCTGAAATGTTTATCTGAAAATGTTGTTTAGTAAGAATCTAGTTCCTTTTTTTTAAATCATAAGCATGAACATTTAAGAAGCCTGTCCTATAAATCCCCAGTGGCTAACAGGCTTTGCTTCAAGAATGCATATTTATTGTGTTGGAAAAATCCATGTCCAGGAATAGGGGCAGTCGATTAGAAGGGGGTGAGGAGGTGCTATTAGAACAATTACTTAGTAGATGGGGGCAAATTGATTACATAATCTCATTCTATTCCAGTCTTCAAAAAATCAAGTTCCCAAAGAATTTCTGAACCAACACATTTCAATTGGATTAAATAGATCATAATAAAGATTTTTTTGCCTTTAATTCTAACAATCACTCTGGACCGTAGGTATAAAGGCTACTGGTTGTTCTTTCCCCAAAATACTTGAGGTCTGAAAGGAGAACAAGGCCAACAGAAAAGCTGATCCCTTCTGCCCAGATTTAGGCCATGGGTGCCCCATGTTTAACCCTCAGAGAAACAAGAGAAAATGAGCTTTCTCTACTATAGCCATTCTCATCTAATATTTTGATGAAATTAAACAAATAATAGCCTAATTCCTCTGGAGATCCACTGAAGAGACAGCTGTAAAGCTCTGCCTCCACTGTGCCTTTGCCATCCCCTAGATTAAGGAGCTTTTCGTGCTAGTCTCAAAGCAAGACGACTTGGAGACTATGAACATCATTCAAGATCAGTTCCTACTGGAAACACTAGTGTGTTCCCTTGATCCTGCCTTAAGCTTGCCTCTTTATGCGAAAGGCACACCAGAACCGTTTTTCCACTCCTCCAGTTACCTAGTTATGGAAGAACCAGTAAGCTAACTAGTTGAGAAATGATCTGAGCCAGGAAAACCCCCTGATTTTAAAAAATAACTAAATTCTTGAGTACATAACACTGTATGCAGAGGTATGAATAAACAAAACTGTAGTAAGAGACAAGCCACAGTGGGATATCCAGAGTCCTTGTGGTGGATTGTTTTCCAGTTACATGAAGATAAACTCCCTACTCTGTTGCTTTCTTCTTACTCTTGTTGTCTTGGCACATTTTGAAGGTGGCACTTGAAAACATTTTTGTCAGTTAAAGCAACAAAAACCTCCACACTTTTGCTCTCAGTGATAATTCTAACGTTAAGTCGGTATGTATTACAGCTGTTCGCATTCCATAAAATAAAGTTTCCCTTCCGATATGAACAATGCGTTTTGAGCCTATGTTTTGCCACAGATTTAGATGTATCACTCAGAACTCAAAAGTTTTTTTTTATTGAGATTCATAATAGTTTACATCATTTTGAAATTTCAGTTGTGTGTTATTTTTTGTCCATCACCACGCGAGTGCTCCCCTTCACCCCCTGAGCCCATGCTCCATCCCCCGTCCCCTGGTAACCACTGAACTGTTTTCTTTGTCCATGTGTTTGTTTATATTCCACATATGAGTGAAATCATATGGTGTTTGTCTTTCTCAGTCTGGCTTATTTTGCTTAGCATAATACCCTCCAGGTCCTTCCATGTTGTTGCAAATGGGATGATTTTGTCTTTTTTCTGGCTGAGTAGTATTCCATTGTGTATATGTTTATATACCACATCTTCTTTATCCAATCATTGGTTGATGGGCACTTGGATTGTTTCCACATCTTGGCTATTGTGAATAGTGCTGCAATGAACATAGGGGTGTATATGTTACTTTGGATTGTTGATTTCAAGTTTTTGGGGTAGATGCCCAGTAGTGGGATAGCTGAATCATATGGCATTTCTATTTTCAGTTTTTTGAGGAATCTTCATACTGTTTCCATAGTGGCTGCACCAGTTTGCATTCCTACCAGCAATGTTTGAGGATTGCTTTTTCTCCACATCCTCTCCTACATGTAGGACTCAAAAGATTTAAAGATGCGAAATCAAATACACTAGCTCATAGTCACAAAAAAATTAACCATAGAAACATAGCACTAAATTTGCAACTCAAACGTTTAGAAATGAAATATCTAGACATCCATATCAGGAGAAATATAATTAACAAAGTATTCCTTTTAAGTTTTAATTATTGGCCACATAAAAGAATTTGATCTCATAAATTAAAAGAAAAAAAGTAACAGAATCTAAGTAGATGCTTCATAAGTGAGCTTCAGTTTATTCTTATAAAACATGACTTTAAAGCCACTTATTACTTCAGCAGTAATTTCCTTATAGAATTATACATTGCTAAATTCAGTAATCAGAGGGTTTTGTTTTGTTTTGTTTTCTGTTAAGCACAAAACATAGGATTATATGGAATTGAAAACATCTGAATACACATTATTATTACTTGCAGAAAGTTAAATTAATATTTTACACTGATATAGATAAAATAATATACAATATCTTTCATTATTATTGGATCCAATATTCATAACTTAGTGGGTCAAAAAGCATCCAATTATAAAATTCAGAGAGTCTATTTTTGTAGGTTATCCTAAAGGCATTGAAGCAAGTATATTTAAAATTTAAAATTTAGAATTAGAATTTACTGCAAGGATTATCTATATCAATCAGATACAAAGAGAAATTAAGTTTCTTCTGTCTTTGTAGTCTTCAAACTACGTTGTACATTGTACATTGTTTTATAAAAACTTAGTTCTCAAAAATATTAGTGAAATTAAATAATTCTCTATTACTATCACATTTCTTACTTGATGTGAGTTAGTTTCTTATCCAACATCTAAAAGATCTTTAATTGGGCTCAGATGTTTTAGTTGGGTTGATTCTTTTCCACAAACAGTGTAGCTATAATTCATTTTTTTGAAAGCAAGCAATTTTAAAAAACAAGAACTATATAACACATAGATTACCAAATTTTTTACGTATCAACTTAAAGTGCAAAGATCTGATATGATTTGTTTACCTACTCCATACAAAAATAGTTTTGAAGAATATGTATGGAAACCACTTTTAGAAGATAAACTTACAACGACTAAGAAAACAGCTGACTTTTTAAAATAGATTTCCGTTGCAGGTACAAATAGTGAATATGTAATGAGAACAATGGCTAAAATTTAACAAAAATCCTAGAGACTCACCATCTTGAAGCTGTTTTGTCTAAGTTATTTTCTTGGCCCCTTATAACCAATGTACACTCAAGGTACACTACTATGTGTTGTATTTCTCAGATGGGCCATCTGCTCACTTCAGCCAAGTGTCCACCCAAAACCTAACTTTCATTACCTAACATAATATTTATTCTCTTCCCCATGGGCTCTGTTCTACTTCCAGCAACAGGAATAACCTTCCTCACATACTATCAGAAATACGTCATTCCCTGTTTAAAGAATATATTCCCTCTTATGTATCCATTATATTACTAGGAAGGTCCAAAAAAATTCTAAGGAGAGGAACTTGAAGGTGTACAAAATAAAGTCATAAATATTCTGGCATTGATTCATTCATTTGTTCATCTAATATTACCCAAGTGCCTATTATATACTAGGCACAGTGAGAGTTGTTGTGAAAGCTTCTAGCAATAAAGTGATGAGGCAAACCCAGATCCTTTCCCTCATGAAGTTCACACCTTCACAGAAGAGAGAGACAATAAGTAAACAAATAAATGATCCAGATAATAGTTAACTCAGCCAAAGACTACCAGCAACACCGGCAGTTGAAGAAGTTGTGTCTATTACTTGTGAGTAGTGAGAACTCACACCTTGGGAAGTGTGGTGTCTCAATAAGGATGTTAGGAGAAACCTCGTATAGGATTTGAGCTCTGGTTGGGTGACACTGGGGAGAGTTTAGAGGTAGACTGGGTGTTGTCATAAAGAAAGAGAATTCTATGATTGGCTATCTCAATAAATCGTATCTACAGAGAAGGCAGGTTAAGGCAAGGTTAAAGCTGTAACTGGTTTTAAAAAAGTAGTAGTCACTCATTTAGAGAGATGGGGATGGTGCTTACTTTGGGGCTTGCACAATGACCTTGCTGAGATGAATGTTCCGTGACATGATGTCCAGCAGGAGAACAACATGGCTTAGCTGTAAAAGTGAGATCAGTTTGTAATAACATGGAGGCATAGGTTTGAGTGTCACATCAGTTCCCAGAAATCAGGGACTGCTTCTTTTTTTCTTCACAAATTATTCAGAAAATAAATGGGATAAGGTGATAAATATCACTAGGAGTAACTTACATAATGTGACTAAAAGTCTGTTTGTGAAGATGACATTAAGCTAAGACCTATGAAGAGCTTAAAAAAAGAACATTCCAGGCAAAGAACCTGGCAGAAAAAAGGGCTGGGCATGTTTGAGAACCAGAAAGGATAGCATGTCTGGAAAAGTGAGTGACAGGGAGAATGGCATGGGATCAAAGAGATATAACATATAGATTTTTTTAGTAAGGGGTCTACATTTTATTCTAAGAGCAATGGGAAGCTTTACAAGGCTGTAAAGTGTGGGTGTAGGGACTGACTAATTAGTGACTTCATGCTAGGTTCAAATCCAGGCATGTGAGTGTTATGGGCTGAATTGTGGTCCCCTCAAAATTTCTATGTTGAAGAGCTAATCCTTAGTACCTCGGAATGTGACTGTATTTGGAGAAAGGACCTTTAAAGAGGTAGTTAAATTAAAATGAGGTCTTTAGGGTGGGCCCTACTTCAATAGGACTGATATCCTTGTAAGAAAAGGAATCTGGGATACAAACAGTTACAAAGGGAAGACCATCTGAAGACACAAGAAGAAGATGGCCATCTACAAGCCAAGGAGAGAAGCCTCAGAAGAAGTCAATCCTGCTGACACCTTGATCTTGGACTTCTAGCCTCTAGAACTGTGAGAAAATAAATTCCTGTTGTTTCAACCACACAGTGTCTGATGTTCTGTTACAGCTGCCCTGGCAAACTAATGCACTGACTTACCTGTACAGTATCCTTCAACGTCCAAAGCTATGAAATTGATACTAGATGTCCACTGAATCAATGTTTGCCTTTGCTTTGAAAAATAAAAACTGTTAGAGTTAGTGGCACCAAATATATTCACCTCTCTGGGCTTCAAATCTATAGTAAGGAGTTAGGACCAGAAGGTAACTGTAGCTCTTCTAACTCTAAAGTCATAGGATTTATCATAGGGTCCATTGGAAAAACACTTCCAAAAAGACAACTGTGTATTTATATCATATCTTTCTTCTAAGGAGTTCAAAACACTTCAAAGACATTTTCATATCAATTCTCATAGCATCCTGTGAAGGCAGGTAGGTGGGAAATATTATCATTTCTATTTGACATTTCTATACACCTACTCACTTGATTATAAGATCATTTTAACTGAATATATAATTTTTTCAGTGAAAAGAATACATGCCCAGGAAAAAAAATGATGTTCACAAGGAAGATAGTATAATTTTGCACTGTGATCACTGTCACGTGCTGAACGACTTGAACATTTGTAATGTACACAATGACCATTGAGATTTTAATTTAGATATTATTTCTCCATCCTTTTTGTAGTCCCTTGAAAAAAAAGGTAGGAGTATTAACAAAAAGGCAGCAATATTTTTTCTACGTAGCACCAAACAGAGGATAATCGCTCTATTTTATCTACATATTCAGAATACTGTATTTGTTGCACTTTTAAGGAAAGTATTGAAATAGTCTGAAGTCCAAAAAGCTAAAAATATCAATTATTCTTATTTTCCCCTTCAAGTAAAATGTCAGTACAGATGATGATTTGTAATGAGAAGTAGACTTTTATCCACAAAGTCAGTTTTAAATAAAAATGCAGTTTCAAACTTTCTAATATTGAAAAAAATTACTACCGTTCAACTTATATCTCTCCCTCTTTGAGAGGATAAAGACAAACATTCTTGACTTGTGGTCCTTCCTTATTTCATCAGCTTTATCTCTTATCAGTCTCCCTCAAGCTTCCTATGCTTTAGGTTCACTGAATTTCGTGCATTCATTTATTTATTTGTTCAACAAATATTGATTCAACATCGTAAGATGCTGTTAGATGGAGTTAAAATATTGAATAAGACTAAATAAGATCTTTCCCTTCATAGAGTACAGCTATAGCAGGGAAGTAAGTAAACAAATAAAATCGTTCTATATTGTCATAAATGCTTTAGTGGTAAAAAGCAGAGACATGGGTGCAGGTCACTGGGCAGAGAGGACTTCTTTAGAAATGGTGACTGAGAAAAGCCTCTTGGAGAAGGTGAGATTTTTCCTAAGATCTTAAGAAACTGGACCAACTGAAGAGTTGAATTAACAATTTCGAGCAGAAATACGGAAGTGCTGATCTCAAGGATTGAGTGCTGCAGTGACAGAAGTGGGTAATCACGACTGCTTGCAGAGTTAGCAGGGCTCAGAGCAAAATGGAAATGCAAGGCCTCTTGTTTAAAAACTAAGAATTGCAAGATGGTGACAGCAGAGCATTAAACCAAACACCAGGCCTGTGTGAGCAGGGACCCTGATCAACTGCACAGGTTGTACACCCATGAGGCCACACCTGAAGAGGGCGGACCTCAGTGGATTGGAGGTCTCTATGAGACCAGAGCCTGTAATTCGGGACTGTGTTCCCCAAACACGTCTGAGAATATCACTTGAGATTCCTTTTTAAAAATATACAGACTCCCAATCTCCTTGCTGGGGATTCAGATTCAACATGTACAGGACAGGGATCGGGGAATATATTTTTTAAAAGTAATTAGCAGTACTGTTTGTGTTTGGATAACTTCAGGAAAAACTGAGCTAGACCTTTCAAAACTGACAAGATTGATCGCATTTTGAAAGAGGCCTGATGTGAATGTACATGTTAATCTGAATGCGATTTTTCAGTTAAAACAATCCCACTAGAAAAAACTTGTTTCTTTGCTTAGGATGGCTTTACTAGCAGGGAAGATGAGTTTATGTTTAGAAATGTCTTATTTTTTGTATAGATTATAAATTTCCCCTACCCTTGGCCGAGGGTAAACTGAGTTCAAATTTCTACGAATGTGTGTCTTTCCTGGATGGACCGTAACGTAGATTCAGAATTAAGTTCTCTTTCTATACCAAACTGTTAGTGTTCTCTAGGCGTGGAAGCCTGGGATGCTTAGACATTAATCTTTAAGCCATATGAGAAAATAACTTGCCATTACTTGGAAATAAGCTGTTAACTCCATGAATGTTTCTACCGAAACATTTTCAAATTACCAAAAATGTATGTATGAGAATTAGAAAAGTGAACAATGCCTTTTCCTGCTCCCGCTTTCCTGCTCTCACAGGTCATTTCTCCTGTCAGTGAGTCCAACTTGGATCAAGCGTATGTACTCTGATTAACTCACAATATGAAGTTGGCATGGAGGAGTATGCATAAATGACATTCACTTACCCCCATAAACATACTCTAACTATCCTTATCTTCAAACCTTTTTCACCAATCCGTATTACCAAGTGAAGAAGAATCTGGTTCGTTATGTGCCTTACACGTATATGTGAAAACTTCCAACAGAATCAGATCCTAATACACTTCCTTGAAATCCCTAGCATCTTGGGAACCCATGTTGGACAAGACTTGGAAGAGCTATAAAGTAAGAATAATTAGGTTTCAATTTATAGACATCCATTATCTATGGAAAAGGAGCCAAAATAAACTCCCAAACTATAAGCCTCCTTCCTGTAATATCCTCCCAAGTGCCAGTTCAGGCACTAATCACAAAAACTTCATTAGATAGATTGAACCTATGTCTAATATTTCATAGAAAATGCTGACTGAAAATAAGTGGTTTGTCATGCAACAACTATTAGTGAAGCTAGTATTTATGATGCAAAGGTCCCGAGTTCCCAGCAACTGTACAATTCCTTCTATTTTTGTGGGAATCTGCCATACACACTATGGTGTTGTGACCGAACTTCTGCTATGAATCAATGCATTTGACCTTGAAAGACTGATACTCTGATCTTGTTTCCTTTCCAGACTTTCCGCTTTTGAAAATATGCTATGGGGTTCTCCCACCACTTCTTTTCCCTCCACTATAGTAGTTCCTTTTCCTGTCAGTCTACTTCTCGGGAATATTAATGCCATAATATTATTGCAGTCTCTGCCTTTTATTTTTTTTGGAATGCAGATCGCCAGGTTTAGCAATTGCAGATTTGATTTGAAAGAGAAGAGATTCAAATGCAGTAACGCTGCCAGAAGACAGCTCCATCACTGATTTAGAATCAGTGAAATGTGTGACAGGAAAGACTGTGTTGGCAATAGGGCTTGATACATGTTTCAAGAGCAAAATTGAAACTATCCTCCCATGGTTTGCAGCTATAGATCTGCAAAAAGATCACTAAAGACCTTTCATAAGCAAAAGGCTGCAGGCCCTGCCTTGTCCTTCATCCTTTCTCGGGGTAGAGAGATGGATTTCAGAATTAGATGTGTCGAAGCTTTCACAATTCATTGCTGAAGCACATGCCTAAAACCGTCTCTTATTGAAAAAATATATTAATTATATTTCTTCCTTTTTATCATGTAAATTTAGAGCTCATGAAAGGAACCAGATGGACAGCTTTTGAAAATGAATCCTTCCTTTGATTAAAAGACAAGGAATAAAGTTTCTACATGCTCCGTTTCTGAAAAGCTCCACCTAAAACTTTTAGCAGCATTCAAATGGTTGGAAATTGCGAATGCGAAATTTCTGCTGTGTGTGTATATATGTAGGCAGGTAATTATTAGTGCCAACAACAATCTAAGTTTTCTATATTGATTGGATTTTGGGACCTTTAAAGATGAAAGCACTTTATTTCATTAAACAGCATTCCATACATCACGCGAATTCAAAACTTCATAGAAATAAAGAGAGTACAACTCTAACTTTTCAAACGTAATTCTTCCTGTTCTGAAATCTCTTGATCGTCTTATTAGGTCGAATTTTCTTTTCAATAATTTAGTTACTAAATAACTCATCTGACTGCTAGAAATATGTTACTCAGATTTAGGGGTCAGAGAACCAGAAAAGAATTTCTGACCCTGTGGCCAAGTGGGAATGGTTAAGTTCACGCGCTCTGCTTCGGTGGCCCAGGATTCCCCTGGTTCAGATCCTGGGCACGGACCTAGCACTGCTCATCAAGCCATGCTGAGATGGCATCCCACATAGCACAACCAGAAGGACCTACAACTAGAATATACAACTAAGTACTGGAGGGCTTTGGGGAGAAGAAGAAGGAAAAAAGAGAAGAAGATTGGCAACAGATGTTAGCTCAGGTGCCAATCTTTAAAAAAACAAAAAGAATTTACGGGAATTTGGCTCCTTGCAAGCAGTTGACTGAGCCAATAGGATTCAAATCAGGGCTGATGGTGAGAATTGGGAGTGGTTTTAGGTGAGCTGGTAGAATGTGTTTCATATTAAAATTTAGAAATTCATAGCTTTGTTCATGAGGCTCTGGTACTAAGACATTACTGGGGGCTATCTGGAAAAATAAATTAATTAATAAATAAGTATATAAATAAGTGCATTATAAATAAACTATAATGAGGACTCTTATCAAAGTCTAAGAGGAAAGACTCCTAACCATGTAAGGTGTCTGTTAACAATATCTTAATATTTTAAAGATTGCTCATGTCTTGCAGTTCACTCTGGAGCATGATTTCTACTTCCACCTCCTTCCTTTCCTAGTTACAATGGCTTTGGCGCAGAGTCTAACCCAGGAGAAAATCGCAAAAATAAAACAAAGACTGGGCTTAGATTATATCTTGGCTTATTGATCTCACGATAAAATAGAATACAGGCATTACAAATCCTATTGGTTTATCTTATTTGATGGAAGTTCTGCTATTTTCCTGGCTCATTATTAAGAATAGTTGAATGTAGTATTTTATTCTCAGGTATGGAGAAAATGCTAAATTGTCTATTTGGTGATATTCTGTCATGTGTTTCTTCCTAAAACTGGAAACAAAGATTTTACTTTATTATTGCTATCTTTGGCTTATAGAAAGGCTCAAAACCTTAGTTCTAAAGTCTTAGTTTTTAACCCAGGCCTAATATAAAAGGAATTATATACTTCACATTTTACAGTACTCAGTCCGAGTTTTATTCTTAAGAATCACTTTTTCTTGATTGATATAACTTCCATCAATAGCAGTTTGAGATGTAACAGCATTAAATGCTAATTGATTTCACATGTTAAAGAATTACTCTGCCTTCTAAAATGGTGTGGTTTTAATTTTGAAGATTTCATGAAATGTTTCTTCAGCTGAATTGATTTTCATGGTGTTAAGTATAGAAAATTACACTTCCTTTAGACTAATTTTATTAGCATCATCTCAGAATTCTGCATCTCCTAAAATGTTGCTTATTTTCTGCAAAGTCCTCCTCCCCTACCCTAATCCCCGTGGAAGTTTCATGAGAGTAGGGACCTTCACTGTCTTGTTCATCACTGTATCCCCAACACTCACTAAGACTGGCTCATAATAAGCATTCACTGTGTAGTTATTAATTGAATGAATGATGGGTGAATGAATGTGCAAAGTGTATGTAACCGTAGAGTCTAGAGTCGTTATTCTGTACTTTCATTATAAACAGCATGAAAATAAACAGGAAAATGTTTTATAATACGGATAAAAACTCATATTGTTTCACTGTGCTTTGACATGTTACGCTATGTCCAACATTTTCGTTTGATCCTCAGAGTCATTCTGTGAAGAAAGCAGTTTATATTTCAGCCCACTTTTAAAAAGCTGAAATGTAGACCTGTGCAGGTAGATGACAGTCTGAGAGCACAAGACCATTGGAGAAGCAGAGTTGGAACTCACTGGAATCTTTGGAAACAGCCAGTGTGGTGGTTAAGGGTGGATTCAGGAGCTGACTGCTTGGAGTGAATCTTGACTCTGCCATTTGCCAAGTGCAAGCCCTTGGGAGAGTCCTCTAAGCTCTTGGTGCTTCAATAGACTCATCATAGAGTTGCTGTGAGAACCAAGAGTAAACATTTGTAAATTGCTTAGAACAGTGCCCAGCAAATAAAAACCTCAATAGATATCAGCGTTTATTATTTCAAGCTGAGGGTCCTTCCTACCCCTGGCTAGAAAGAAAACACTTTCTTCAAAACTTTCTTTAAAATTTACCTTCAAATGCACATATGTATTTTACGATATGTTTTAAATCATGACCACATGTGCATGCTCTAAACGCTATATTTAGGCTCTGTGATTCTAATCTTTTATTTTATGTTTATAGTTTTATTATTTCTATCATAATTCATAGGGATTTCTAAATTTTCATTTAGTTTAAAATATGCTATCCAAGCAGGGGTGGTAAATAGAAAGAATTCACTCCAAGTCAATGACGAAACAGAATTTTATGGGAAGTAACAAACAAACAAAAAGTGGGCCGTGCCTCTCTCTTCTCAGATAGATTACTGTAAAGCGCCAACCTGTAACTGTAGGGGCAAGGTTTCTACATCACCTCTCAAAGAGGAAACAGTTCTTTTCCAAAATTTTTATTTATTTTGATGATATGTAATAACTAAGGACTGCAAAATTGTCTTTCAGAAACGAGAGTACATACTAAAGATTTACAATAAATGTTTGTATTTTTTTTTAATTTGTCTCTTACTCCAGAATGACATATGCTAACTATAGACTAAGTTAGGGAAGGAATAGGTCAGCATTCCTGATACAACTGAGGAGTCATAGGATTAAAGACTAAAGTTGCATATTTACCTTATTGCTTATACCAAACTAGATTACAAATGATTTAAATATTCAAGATTAAAATTAAAACCAAAAAAGTAATTAAAAAACTTTAGGTGAATATTATTATAATTTTGGGGAGGGGAGGGTTTCATGTGCATAGCATCAAAAATAAAAACCAATAAGGAAAATTTGATAGATTTAATTACTCAGGAATACAATGCCTTTATGTGACAAACAAATGTAAAAATTTTTAAATCAAAGAAAAATTGTAAAAAATATTTGCAAAATACTATGTGAAGGGCAAATAATTAATAATGTTAATAAGTAAATAATTCTTAACTAATAAATTAAAAACAAACAACTCAATTGAAAAAACAAGCCAGGTAAACCAACAGTCAATTCACAAAATAAGAAAGACAAGCGAAGATATAACATATGAAAAGATGTCAACCTCTCATATAGGTTGTATATACTACAAACTAAAGTAACATTGATATAACTTTTTTAAAGATTAGCGTGGATCAAGAAGTTTGATAATGTCCATTTGCTGCTAAGGGTGGTAAATGGTAAATGGTAAGGTAAATGGATATTCTCATTATTTAAAGATAAAAGTATAAATTGGTACAGTATTTCTGAGAATGGTCTGTTAACAGAAAAATAGACAAAATATATACATATAGTTACATATATATACACATATATACAATTTTCATACTCTAACAAATTTATAGTTATAGGAATTTAGTTTATGCAAAAAATCAAACCAACGTTTACAGTTATGTACTCAACTTTAACATAAATGTATGCTGAAGCTGAAACATTAGAAAAATAAGTTATGATACACTTATACAATAGAATATTATGGTCTATCAAAAATGATGATGCAGCACTATGCTGAAATAAAAAATGTCCATCGTATATGCTCAAAAGATACATTGCAAGCCAGCATGTAGATTATGACTCCTTTTATTATATGCATTAGAAAAGGTTAGGAAAGTTTTACACCAACATATATTTTTTAACAGCTTTCTTGGGGTATTTTTAAAATATATATATCATAAGATTCACCCATTTCAAGTACACAATTCAGTGGTCTTAGTAATTTAACCAAGTGGTAGGTACATCGTCGCCATAAATCCATTTTAGAGCATTTTCGTACCCCCGATAAGATCCCTCATGCCCATTTATGGCTGACCCTCCTCCCCATCCCCAGCCTCTGGCAGCCACCAACCTACTTTCTGTCTCTATAAGGTTCCCTTTTCTGGACATTTCGTACAAATAGAATCATCCAGTATGTGGTCTTTCCTTCTGGCTTCTTTCACTTGGCATAATGTTTTTGAGGTTTATCTATGACTTAAAATGTGTCAATGTTTCTTCTTTTTTATTGCTAAATAGTATACCATTAGATAGGCCACATTTTCACTGTCCATTCACCCAGTTTCCGGTTGGGGGTCATTATGTATATGCCACCATACTAATAGCAATTATCTCAGAGTCTTGAGGTTACAAGTGCTTTTCACTTTCTTCCGCATACATTTCCGTGTGTGCTTACACTTTCTTAATAATCGAGGTCGGGGAAATTAGAGTAGCAGCACTGTTTTTAATAGGGCAAAATGATGAGATAGCAGATATGTTTAGAAATGTAGGACCCAGTCGAATATATTTTGCATGGCAATTATTTTCTGCATCCCAATCCCCTTCATGCTAATTATATTGAGAAGGTTAAAGAACTAAGAAATTTGGATATTTCCCAATACTCCCTTTAAAAATAAGTACATAATAGTCAATTTTGTCTACTGAAGGAGGATTAACCCAGATACTATTTTTTTTGACATGGCTACTAATTTAATTTTTAATCACAAATACTTTATTAAAAGATTGAATATTTTGATGAGAATAAGTTGAGTGTATATACATATATACACATAAACATTTAAAATGATTTATAGAATATATCATACATAATACAATATACTATATAAAAATATACAACAATAGAAATGTGAATAAAGAATTTTCTTAACGTCACAGGCAATTTGAAGGGATATAATGATTCAATTTTATTTGAATGGTTTTGATGTATTGCAGTTTGTTTTTTTAAAATCAGTTACACTTCTTGCCTCCAAACATCAATCCATCCCATATTTACTGGGTCTCCCCTCCACTAGGAACTTACTGTGGGAGTGTAAATCACACAGTTCTTGCTCTCAGGGAACTTCAAGGAGCTAAACTTATGAAAATACAGCTTTGAAAAGATGAGTTAAGGTTGAACAATAGTAAGAAACAAGGCAATTTAATTTGCTGCTCCCTGTTTTGTGTTGTGCTTTCAAATCAGCTACAAAAACCTGATTTACACAGAATCTATAGGTGAATCAATAAATACCTCCCCAAAGGTAAATCGATCCTTTGTATATCAACATCGTTATCATTATCATCTTCGTCATCAGCTTTTTATAACTTTGAGAATCTGTATATTTGAAGTTTGGGGAGAGCGTTTATTCTGTTTCTTTTGTGTTTTAAAATCTGCCTTAATCATGTGACACCGAACTTGGACATCACTAACCCACTGAATCTGGACTAAGAAACTGCTTTTATAAATTGGGATAGTTGTGCAAATCCCATTGGGCCCTGAATGTGAAAGCAGAAATTTCAACTGGCAGATGAGGGAAACCCCTTCTCTGGGAGCCAACATGGCCCATGGCACTTCACTCTGGGAGTCTGAGCTGCAAACTGGGCTGACATATTATGTTTCTTGATGACTGGGAAGAACTTGATGAGTTGAATTTAATGCTAAATCTAGAGATCTGTGAAAAGTTGCAGTACTTGCGGCTAGCCTGAGAAGATGAGGCTGTTTCAGAACAGACAATCTGGACCCAAGATCACAGTCTATACTTCAACACATACAAATTAATGGGAAATGTTCAGAATTTTCAAACCAGCGTCCAGCAGTACCAGGTTTAGAAAGAAGGCCTCTGGAGTATTTAGGCCAATCTTGTAAAACTGGAATGAGAACCTATCTCATTGGGTGGAGATGAGTATTAAATGAGACAGTTTATGAAGCTTTAACACCATTCCATTAACATAATGAGTATTCAGTAAATGTTGCCTATTTATCGTCGTGAAGTCCACAGAAAAGGCACTGTTGAATTTTGACAGGAATTATTCTCCATAAATTGTGTCATTATACACTAACATGATGTGGAAGTAGCCAGACTTTTGAGAAAGTGTTGAGTGGAGTCTGGCTATTCTTTTACTTTCTTTAGGAACAATGGTGTCATATCTGAAGTGGTCTCAGCCATCAAATCAATAGATTAGTGAATGGGAAGTGCTGTTTTCTGTCACAACATAATAGCCAAACACTGAATAAAAACATTTACTTAATTGCAATACCATATTAAAATCAAAATGTAGGAAGTAAATTTCAAAAATACTTAAACATGATTCCTTTATTTGTGTATTTATTTCTGTCTGATACATAAGTTCATTGTTATGTATTAGGTGACTGTTTACTGAAAACAAAATGAAAAAACCTGCCCCAGTTTATTACTCACTTTTTTAAAACAAAAACTTTTTATTTTGGAATAATTTAGATTCACATGAAGTTGCAAACTTGATACAGAGAAGTCCTGGGTACCCTTCACCCAGTTTACCCAACGGTGACATCTTACATAACAACAGTGCATTATCAAAACCAGAAAGTGATTGGCACAACTCAATTAACTAAACTACAGATGTTACTCAGATTTCACCAATTTTTGAATTCACTCCTTTTTGTATGTTTTTATGTATAGTTCTATGACATATTACCACTTGTATGTATCTTCTAAGCACCCCCATAATCAAGCTCCAGAATCGTTTCATCGTCACATTGAAATTCAACATGCTGCCCCTTTGTAATCACACATTCCCTGTCTTCCCTTACTATTGGCAACCAGTTTTCGGGTCTAAATCTCTTTAATTTTGACTATTATTCTTAAAGGAAATTGTTTTAATTGTTTACACAATTTAAACAATTGTTTAATTGTTTTAATTTAAAACACTACTAGGAAAGATTTAATATCAATTCTTATCTATATAATTTTTAAATGCATGCAAAGCGGAGAGATTATAGATGCCTCATTGGGGATTTTGGAAATAAGTCATATAGGTGCAAGAATTTTAAACTCTGGCAAGAATTCATAGGAATATAACTTTATTTTATAAAATAGTAGATACTGATTGTCACTGACTGGTTTGCAGGAATACAAGTTAATTGTTACAAGTCACCATCTCACACTCATTGCTGTCTTAGAATTGTTATTTTAAAAGAGCATGGGAAAAGAAAACATAGGGATATTTTTCCATTTCTGAGTGGGGAAAAAGAGACCCATTGCTTTCGAAAATGAACAGAAATCTTTAGACTTAAATGAAACCTTATTTTTTTTCAGTTGCAAATTTTTTTTCAGTTGCAAATTTCTAGTGAGACTATATGGCTAGAGTTGGAAAGTGTGGGTAAGGCAACACAATGTTTTAATAAGCGTGTATCTGAAACAAAAGGATCAAAGATCTTTCTTAAAGTTAGTAAATTAACCTTTGAATAACACATTTGAGTGTTAAGTCTACATCCTTGCATACTTTTAAAACTTCACATTCTCAAGGTTTTTCTTTCTCTTTTCCTAAGATGAAAAGTTCTTCACTTGGGTTTTTATATATCTCTTCACCACACAGATTTTACTATCAAGTACAAGTCATTTCCAGTTTTGAACAGAAATGGCAATAAACTTGGCTTATTTTTCATAGCAAGAGCTATAAGTAAATTTTAAGGAACTGAAGCATGAAAGCATAGGGCTCAAGAGCTGAACTGCATGGGAATTTGGGGCAGCTCGTGCTAAGACTGAATCCACATGTACAAATGTATTTAGCTCTAGGGGTCAAGAACCACAAAACCTCAAACTGTTATCTCATCCTTAATATTTATTTTGTCACGTGAGCTTTAGAATTCCAGCTTTCAAACATGTGGAAGTTTACAGGGAACAGAAGCTCTTTTTCAGTGGGAACATCTTCACTGAAAAAATATTGGGCAATTTTCTGTCCAATAATATATAGTCCTACCACACTTTGTTTGTTTTTAAATTTGTATTTATTTATAACTCCACCTTTTCCCATGGACGATTTGAAGCAGATTCTTGGAAAAGGCATTTAATAAAGAATACAAGAGAAGTGGAAAATCAGAACAGAGGAAAAGATTATAAAATTATGTTGATGATAAGAGTCTGCGTATCTAACATGATTATACTTGCATAAAATTTGGATCCTATGTTTCCAGGAGTGAAATCAAAAGGGGAAACACAGTTATATACCCTTATTAGAAAAGAGGAAGAATTTAAATCTCTCGGATATAGGCAAAGTTCATTTTCAAGACTCGTATATAGGACACTACGGCCTCAAAAGATAGCAAATACAAACATATATAGCAAATACAAACATGAATTTTATTTTGAATTTTCTTAAACGTCTTCTAAAAAAACTTGACTCCATGATAATAAAATACACTTTTGTGAATATGATTCCAGGAGAGATAGAAAACACTCTTCAGAATGAGTTTATAGCTTGTTTTGGAATCCATGGGGGCTCAAATAGCAGTCTTCCTTCAGATGAGTAAGGATAGAGCGCCTCATATTTTTTCTCCCTGATCTGAACTAATTTCACCAAATTAAGTACTCTTCCAGTGGATCTAAAATAACCCAGGTTTTGTGTTAAAAGCATTTAAAGGAATGGTTGAATACTTCCTTGAACATGACTTTTGAAAAGAGCCCAGACTGCTCTGATTTTTGCGTTGGCGTTTAATTTCAAAGTATATGCATCTCTAAAACATCTGCCAAGGTTTCTGTTATTGAGTTATAATGATTTTCATTGTTGTTCTATCCTAATTATAAGAAATTTCACAACCATGCAAAAAAGAGACACCTATAACAAAGGCAGTAGTTTCTTCCAGCTTGGGCACCCAAAATATCACAATTTTTGTGTGTTGAAATTAACAGCTTATGGTGGCAAGAAGATAAATGGAAGACAGCACAACATGACTAGGAAGTACCCAATCTGAATCCAATCTGAATCTGAATTTCTTTTTAATTCACAACATATTTTATTAGTTTATGATGGACTTACAAGTTTATAAATTTATTGCCAGACTACTTTCTCTCTTCTAACCCTTCTGTTTCCAATGTTAATTGTATTGATAGTTCTGGATTTACATTCTTTTCGTGTTGTAGATGTCTGGAACAGAAAGCACTAATTAATTCATGTCTAGGAAGAAAAATGCATTTATTTATGTCTAAATGAAAAACAAAAGAACAACTCTTTCTTTCACAAAAAAATTCATCACTGGTGACAATACAAGATGTTCTTACTTGATTAGATACTAGGTCCTGAAAGAAAGTACGGAATAATAAGTGACTCAGCTTATGCAGGAATATTGAAAACAAAACTTTCTTAAATCTATTATTGA